>NC_091331.1:32678114-32738114 GCF_038502225.1 Cherax quadricarinatus
TGTGTGCTTCCGGAGACGTGCTTGGTATTATACTCTATTTCCTTAAGCGAGGTTTGCAGTCTTTGACCATCTAGCCTATGCTCTGTCTGCGGTTTTCTTTGCCCTTCCCGATCTTCATGTGTGTGTGTGTGTGTGTACTCACCTAATTGTGGTTGCAGGGGTCGAGACTCAGCTCCTGGCCCCGCCTCTTCACTGATCGCTACTAGGTCCTCTCTCTCTCTGCTTCCTGAGCTGTATCATACCTCTTCTTAAAACTTTGTATGGTTCCTGCCTCCACTACTTCGCTTGCTAGGCTATTCCACTTCCTGACAACTCTATGACTGAAGAAATACTTCCTAACGTCCCTGTGACTCGTCTGAGTCTTCAGCTTCCAGTTGTGACCCCTTGTCCCTGTGTCCCCTCTCTGGAACATCCTATGTCTGTCCACCTTGTCTATTCCCCGCAGTATCTTGTAAGTCGTTATCATGTCTCCCCTGACCCTTCTGTCCTCCAGTGTCGTCAGTCCGATCTCCCTCAACCTTTCCTCGTACGACATTCCCCTGAGCTCTGGGACTAGCCTTGTTGCAAACCTTTGTACTTTCTCTAACTTCTTGACGTGCTTGACCAGGTGTGGGTCCCAGACTGGTGCTGCATACTCCAGTATGGGCCTAACGTACACAGTGTACAGTGTCTTGAACGATTCCTTATTAAGGTATCGGAACGCTATTCTCAGGTTTGCCAGGCGCCCGTATGCTGTAGCAGTTATTTGGTTGATGTGTGCCTCCGGTGATGTGCTCGGTGTTATGGTCACTCCAAGGTCTTTCTCCCTGAGTGAGGTCTGTAGTCTTTGTCCACCTAGCCTATACTCTGTCTGCGGTCTTCTTTGCCCCTCCCCAATCTTCATGACTTTGCATTTGGCTGGATTGAATTCGAGAAGCCAGTTACTGGACCACATGTCCAGCCTCTCCAGGTCTCTTTGCAGTCCTGCCTCATCCTCATCCGATTTAATTCTTCTCATCAACTTCACATCATCTGCGTGTGTGTGTGTGTGTGTTTGTGTGTGTGTGTGTGTGTGTGTGTGTGTGTGTGTGTGTGTGTGTGTGTGTGTGTGTGTGTGTGTGTGTGCGCGCGGGCGCGTTTAGTGTATGCCTTCGTAAAACTGCAGCAAATTCAGGGAGATGAGGCTTATATACAGCTTACAGTTGAGGCGAATTAGCGGTAGGCGGAATCTCCAGTGAAAAAAGCCCACCAGTGGAAGTAGGTCAGACCTATAGTTTAGGCAAGCTATGAATAATTTCCTGCATCAAGATCCCAAAATGTTTCTGTGTCTAACAGTGTTTAAATAAATGGTTAGAAAAAGTACAAGATGATATATAAGACACTTGTGCAACACTTGGGAATCTTTATTTTAGAAATGTTTCTCCAGCTAGGAGCTTCTTCAGTGTAATGCGTAGAAACAGTGGGAGAATGGAGGAGTTTGAGGTTATCAGTCCATTACAAGAATTGACTAATTCAGCCACTGGTTTGAGAAACGTTTCCGTAATAATGATGCCCGAATGTTACACAAGTCTCTCCTTCTCCGAAACCTCTGGAACCTTGTTGCTTATATTTCTTTGTATAAATCCCGGTTATCTGTTTGCTTTATTTCGTAAGCTTAGGCACTGCTGTCTTGGCTTCTGGTTGCTGCTTACCATAATTCCCAAGTCCTTTTCACATTCTGTATGGCAAGGTTCTAAAGTATTTAGTTTGCATGTTCTAGGTTATTTACATTCCCGAGCTTCAGGACTTTGCAGTTATCTATATTAATTAAACTGCATCTGCCACATTTCTGACCACGAAATGAGATTGCTTTCTGAATCAATTATCCTGCCCATTTTTGTATCGTCAGCGAATTTGCGCGTATCACTTGTTATTCCCCTTGTCGAGGCCAGTAATGTATATTATGAAGAACAATGGGCCTAAAACTGATCGATGTGGAACGCCACTTGTAACCAATTCCCACTCATATTTCATCCCATTTATACAGACTCCTTGCTTCTGGATGGTCAGCCATGTCTCGATCCATGACAGGACTTTACTCTCAATACGATGAGTTGCTACATTCTCTTACAGCCTTTTGTGTTGCACACTATCAAAAGCCTTACTAGAATCCAAATAAATAACATCGTATTCTTTATCATGCATGGTCAACTGCATCTAATGCTTGATTAAAGAAAGTCAGTAAGTCATTACATTAGCCATCTTCCACATATTAGACACTTCACCTGTTTGAAGGTATATATTATAAAGGTTAGTTAACAAAGTTCTGTTCTGCATTCTATGAATCCTTAAAATCAGTTCATCTGGGCCTGGAGATTTATTTTGTTTTAATTTGTAAACCTGTTTGACTGCCATATCCCTAGTGACTGTGATATTAATTTGTCTTTAGGACAACAGTTCTCAAGAAAAACGCACTGTTACACAGTGAAACGCAGAAAAAATGTTTTATATAACATAGTTCCGAGATTGAACTGAAAGCGAACGCATTTTATTCTTGTCAGTCAGGCAGTGGCCAGGACAGGAGCAGATGAGAGGTTTATTTAGTTCGTATGTGTAAGAAGGCGGCTGGGTGAAGTCGTCACGGGTTCGAGTTAGTATGAGTGGGTGGTTTGGTAAGTTTTTAGTGTATACTATAGGCGTTTGTGTTTAAGTGCTCTTATGTTTATTTGAAAGGCCCTAGTATGCAGAGGCCTGTTTATGCAAGAGTACTGTATGGTGTTTTGCCTGCTGGTATTTAGTCTACCACGTAGAAGTGAAGAGGGGTGTGTGTATATCATGGAGCCTCTCTGATGATTTATTTTGTTTAGCTCATTATGTGGAGAAATTTTCTCCAGGAGGGGGGCATTAGCCCTCTTCAGACCCTTTCAGCCCTGAGGAGCCCAGCCCTCTCAGAAGGGGCAACCATCTTGTTTACTGCTACAGCAAGTAGTTGATCCCAGATGCAGAACGAGTATGTGGCGTGGTCAAGTGACCGCTGCTCCTTGCAAGAATCCGATGTTGCAAATAGTTTAGTTATAAGAGACAGTCCATCTCTTACCTTAGCACGACAATTAAGAAAATCCTGCTCCCACTTTATTACCATGGTAAAGATAGTGTACATTGTTGTCTATGCTTAAGACAGCAAGAATCAAGCATTCTGCTTTGCTTCATGGAGGAAATTTGGCGAGGAAGCAAAAGGTACTAGGTCAGCTTTTCCTTTATGTGTTGGGGACAAGTGAGGGCGAGGAGATGCTGTGAGGTCAGATTACTTTTCACCCTGCTGGGAGTCACACTGACGCCAGGATAACCAACAAAAAAAAAAACTGATCTGTGCATTACCGTGAATAAAGTGTCTCAAAAAACACAATAAACACTTACAGAGAAGTGTGATCAGCTTCTCTAGTAAACAGATTGTGAATAAACGAACAATTCTTGATGAACAGTGTAACAATAAGTATTGCGATCCAACAGTGTAGTGCGGCATTCCTCAAAGAACACTATTCTTCAATCAAGTCATCGGATATCCGGGGTGACTACGGGTCAGGTACATACACCCAGGTAAGTGTACTAATACGTAATGAGTATGATTGACTGCGCAGTTGAGTGCAAAGTTACGAATTAATAACTTATCATAAACCTCGATGAGAAACGGACCTTTGAGTCCACACATGTGAGTTTTATCAGCAATCATTTTTGGAAATATGCTTACATAATACCCCCTAGGGGTAATTTATTATTAAGATATTTCCATTTCAGCCCACTGAGAAGTGGTTAAGACATCTCAAGACCTCGCCTGCAGGGGTGGCTGTGTGGGCGATAGCTGTCTTATCAAGCTAAGTTCCCCCTATATTTAAACTTTAACCTTAGCTGGTAAACCATTTCTCAACACATTAGTAGCAGTGTGCTAGTGAGCTAATGTGAACTGGAGTTTGGTGGCTTTTTGTAGTAGTTATAAGTTGTAAATAAGTTACTATTAATATAGATATATTTTTTTATAGGTGAGTTTTTGTCCTTCCTTCCTAAAATAATTAATATTGTTTAATATACGAGTACATGCTGGCCCAAGGCTTGCTGTGTTTTCAGAGTAATTTTATAATACCTAGACAGCAGTGTGAGCAGCCTTTAGGAGCTAGGACAATTTTATATAATTTACGACATCAAAATCGTAACACGCACCCAGCCAAGTTAGGTGTTGTCCCATGGACTAGAGCATCATGTGTCTTTCATTCACCATGTGGAAGGACAAGACAGCATGGGTTCGATTCCTCGGCTAGTCGCAGTGTTGCTATTGATGAATACCACTCGTTCGTGGGTACAATAATATGAAATACTGCTCGTTGGGCTAATACACCGAACAGGGAGTAGAATGAAATTAGCTCAGAGGCATCCACACCACCATATGTCTTTGGATGACGAGGTGCGGTCCTGTGGACTAGATCGTCATGTGTTTTTCGTTCACCATGAGGGGGGCCAAAGCAGTATGGGTTCGACTCCTTGGCTAGTCGCAGTATTGTTATTGATCAATACCACTCGTTCATGGGTACAATAATATAAAATATTGCTTGACTAGTACAATAAACAAGGGGTAGAATGAAATTAGCTCAGAGGCATCCACACCACCGTATGTTCTCGGATGACGAGTACAACACTTAGCTTGGCTGGATGCGTCATTCATGAGAATTGTGATGTTCCCGTGGACTGGAACATCATGTGCCTTTTGCTCACCATGAGGCGGGCCAAAGCAGCATGGGTTCGACTCCTTAGCTAGTCGCAGTGTTGTTATTGATCAATACCACTCGTTCATGGGTACAATATATATATATATATATATATATATATATATATATATATATATATATATATATATATATATATATATTGTATGTATTAATGTATATACAGTATACAGTGCGTCCACAAAAACACTCCCTGGTCCAAGTCGGACCGAAACGTCGTCGTAAGCTCCTCTCTTCTATGTGCGGGGTATTTGTGTAATATTCCCTGATTTCAAACAGGTATAACATGTAACTTTATTGTAATAATCTTTCACAGTTATTAGCTTCAGATGCAGGATTTCATTCAGTTTCACGTGGTATAGTGTAGCACTCAATGCTCGCCCCTCTGGTTGCTCGGCAAACATCGATGCGATAGTCCAGCTCCATCAAGACATGCTGTAGCATATCTGGTGTTATCATGCGAACTGCTTCAGTGATCGAAATTTTTAGCTCCTCCAGGGTTGCAGGTAGTGGTGGTACGTAAACTGTGCTCTTCACGTACCCCCAAAGAAAAAAGTCACAAACAGTTAGGTCCGGTAACCTCGCAGGCCAATTGCAGAGATTCAAGCTATACTTTATTCTTTTGCGAAGGTAATATAATAGATTATAGCGTAAATCTGTAGTACACAGAGATCAAGACATATAAGGTTTGTAGCCTATCAGAATATGTATTCATTTTCCAGTTGCTGCATGGTAATCAATATATATATAACAAAAATGGAAAATAAAAACATAAATACAAAGTCAGTTCGAAGCATTATTTTTCAGAAAAATACACCAGTGCTAAAAGTTTTAAGCCACCAAAAGATGTATTCCCGAGATTTTAGACTCTAAAAATTGACAGTTTATTAGCTACGTAGCAACTTTAAAAATTTGCACCTACACATGATATACATAAAGAATATTATACTTTCCACTAGATGGAAGCAGTTCTGAACAGGCGTTCTTTAGATATTTTACAAAGGAAAAACTGAAAATTTTGAAAAATTAAATTGTCAGATTTACACCTAAACACTCCAATAACACTCGTATTGAAAGTCTGAAGGCGACCAGAAGAGACTATCCCGAGTTCTCACACACAAACCCAAACTAGGAATTGTCTATCAAAATATCGAGTAGTTGGTATCTGTATTTGCCGACTGATTTAGCAATCTTCCCCAAGTTATAGTTCACTTATGTTTAAAATTTAAGGCTAATGAGATGACGCTTTCTCAAAAAAATGAAAACCATGAAAAGTAAAAAACTCTGTACTTGAGCTCTGGAATATCACCGAACGAGAAATTATAATATTTATTTCCTCATTAAGCTCAAGAAAATTAAAAATTTATATGAATTTGCAAATTACCTTTTTATAGGCTTCCTACTTCGTATTCTGCTTTAAATTCTCTATAATCCTAGAAGAAAACTATTTGACTGTTATCATTAAGAACTCAACGACAGAGAGTTATCCTATTTTGTACGAAAGGTTGAAGTAAGATGTTGAAAATTGGAATCTACACGGTGCGGTAATTGCTCAGAACTAAAACAAAGAAGCAATAGACACAAAGGGGTCAATAAATTATCTCATTATATTGCACTGAAGATCATAAGAACATAGGTCAGCAATAGAAATAATAGGAAGAAGGGTGGGAACCCTGTCATATGTGGTATTTTGCCAAGGAGAGGAGTTGGAAACGAATGGTTGTCCAGGGCAATTGGTGTCAATTGCTGGCTGGACAAATAATGTAAGGGAAATGCGGTAACATTCATTAACAACTGGGACCTCTTCTATGGCAGAAATGACATGTATGCCAGGAATGGGGTTCACTTATCTAGGTGTGGGGTGGGAGCACTGGCAACTGCAGTGGAGGGAGCTGTTAGGACTTTAAACTAGGAATAGTTAGTAGTATGGGTTTTGGCGGGAAAACAGCGAGGTCCCAGTGTAGTAATATTGTGAGTTCTAAAGGAACTAGTAATAGGCAGAATGAGGTGGATATTGGAAAACCAGTGGCACTAGGTGACAAGACAGGCAGGGTAAAGAGAAAGGAGAGTCTTTCAATGTATATTATGCTAATAGCCCTAGTGCTAGGAATAAGATGGACGAATTGAGATTAGTTACTAGTGCAGGTAACATTGATGTATTTGCCATAACTGAGACGTGGTTTAATTCAAAAAGTCTGGACATGCCTGGCGAATGTCACATTCAGAGTTTTAAATTGTTCCAAGAAGATAGAAGTGTCGGGAAGGGGGGTGGTATGGCATTGTATGTCCGAGATCGCTTGAACTGTTGCATAAAAATGGGTATTAAGTCTGAAGTAACACATACAGAGTCTGTTTGGATAGAATTTTCAGAGGGACATGAAAAATTTATTTTAGGAGTGATATACCGTCCCCCAAACTTAGATAGGGACCAAGGGAGACTATTATGGGAGGAAATTGTCAAGGCCACAAGGCACAATAACGTAGTAATTCTAGGATGCTTTAACTTTAGTCATATTGATTGGAATTTCTTGATTGGAAATTTAGAATCTAACGACTCCTTAGAAGTAGTTCAGGACTGTTTTTTGAGTCAGTTTGTGACAGAGCCTACAAGGAAAATAACCTGCTTGACTTGGTTCTGGCAAACAAGGAAACCCTTGTTAATAATTTAGAAATTACAGAGGAACTCGGCACAAGCTATCACAAATCAATTACCTTTATCATTGAATGGAAGTATGACAGTAGGGATAATTCAGTAATGGTCCCAGATTTTCGCTTAGCAGATTACAATGGGCTTAGAGAACACTTATCATCAGTGGGCTAAGGTAACAAAGACAGCTATCAGCTTGACAGCTTTCTTAGCACAATACATGCTGCCCAAAGAACATTTATCCCATATAAAGAAATTAAATCGAACAGAAATGAAACAAAATGGATGAATAATAGGCTCAAATTTCTTTTAGGGCAGAAGAAAGGAATTTTTAGACGTATCAAAAGAGGTGAGGGTCATCTTATGAATCAGTACATTGACATTAAGAGGGACCTTAAAAAGGGGATAAGAAAAACTAAACGGGCGTACGAAATTAAAGTTGCTAGGGATTCGAAAATTAACCAAAAAAGTTTTTTCCAGGCGTATAGAACAAAAGTTAGGGATAAGATAGGTCCCCTTAAAAATAATTTGGGGCATGTTAATGACAAAGAGAATGAAATGTGCTCGATTTTAAATAATTATTTTCCCTCGGATTTTACACAGGAAGACACTAACAGTATCCCGGTAATTAATTTTTATAGTGGACCTGATGAAGGTAAATTATGTAACATCACAGTCACTAGTGAAATGGTTATGAAACAAAGGCCGTCTGAAACAAAATAAATCACCGGGTCCTGATGATCTTTTTTCAAGGGTTCTCAATGAAAGCAAAATGGAACTTTGTGAACCGTTAACTAATATTTTTAATTTATCTCTTCAAACAGGTGTAGTGTCTGATATGTGGAAGATGGCTAATGTAATTCCAATTTTTAAAGCAGAGTACAAATCGTTACCGTCAAATTACCGCCCAATAAGCCTGACCTCAATTGTAGGCAAATTACTAGAGTCAATTATAACTAAGATTATGAGAAGCCATCTGGATAAGCATAATCTGATTAATGATACTCAGCATGGATTCACGAGAGGCCGTTCTTGTCTAACTAATTTATTAACTTTCTTCAGTGAAGCTTTTGAGGCTGTTGATCACTCCAAAAATTTGATATTGTTTATTTAGATTTTAGTAAAGCTTTTGATAGAGTACCGCACCAAAGACTGTTAAAGAAAGTGGCAGCTCATGGCATTGGGGAAAAAGTGTTGTTATGGATAGAGTCATGGCTCACAGACAGGAAGCAGAGTGTCCATAAATGGAGTTAAATCCGAGTGGGGATCAGTAACAAGTGGCGTTCCACAGGGATCAGTCTTAGGCCCGTTGTTGTTTATAATATGTATCAATGATCTTGATGAGGGAATTACTAGTGTAATGAGCAAATTCGCCGATGACACAAAGTTAGGTAGGATAATTGATTTAAACGTAGATATCAGGGAACTTCAGGAAGATTTAGACAAACTCAATAACTGGTCAGAAAAGTGGAAGATGCAGTTCAATGTAGATAAATGCAAGGTTCTGAAGCTCGGGAGTGTCCATAACCCTAGCACTTATAAGTTAAATAATGTAAAACTTAGCCATACAGATTGCGAAAAGGACTTGGGAGTTATGATAAGCAGGAACCTTAAACTAAGACACCAATGCCTAAGCGTACGTAGTAAGGCAAACAGATTACTGGGATTTATATCAAGAAGTGTAAGCAACAGAAGTCCAGTGGTTATATTACAGCTTTATACATCATTAGTTAGGCCTCACTTAGCTTATGCAGCTCAGTTCTGGTCTCCATATTACAGAAAGGACATAAATTCGTTAGAAAACATTCAGCATAGAATGACTAAATTAATGCATAACATTAGGAATCTTCCTTATGAAGAAAGATTGAAGACTCTTAAATTACATTCAATTGTTAGACGAAGAATGAGGGGAGACATGATCAAGTGGTGACCTGTACTTAACTCTGTGAAGAAGTGTCTTGTGTGCTTTCCGTGGACTGAACTAAGATGCCCTCCATCGAACAACTTTACCAGCAGGTTAAGGAAGAATCGAGGGTAGCGAAGATAGAAATACGGCGATTGACTGAGGAAAACAAGATGATTCGTAGTAGTCCTTCCGTTGTGAGTCCTCGGGTCGAGAAGAGAACCTGGACAGTGGCTGGACAGCATGGAACGAAGTTGACGATCAAGAAGACGAATGGGAAGGTAGAAACGATGAAGAAAGAATCTATTGTGGGAACTGTTGTGGAAACATCTAATGCATTCTCCGTGCCACCCGACGAATGTGAGTCGACTGCTGGGAATGTCACGACGAACGAAGAATATTGTTGTTGTCGGGGATAGCAAGGTTAGGTACATGGATAGGGCGTTCTGTTTGAAAGACAGGAATAGGAGACAGAGGGTTTGCTTTCCTGGGGCTGGGATGGAGGATATTGTTAGTCGGCTTGACAACATCATGAACGGTAATGGGATCAATTCTATTATCTGCCTCAGTGCTGGAGGCAATGATGTAGGCAAGCGTAGAAGTGAGGATTTAGTTAGAAGGTTCAGGACAACAATAGACATAATTAGGAAGAAGGGGGCTGTCCTGTTATATGTGGCATTTTGCCAAGAAGGAGTATTGGAAATGAATGGTTATCCAGAGCAATTGGTATTATTTGTTGGCTGGACAAACATTGGAAGGATAATGCAGTACCATTCATTGACAACTGGGATCACTTCTATGGTTGAAATGACATGTATGCCAGGGATGGGGTTCGTTTATCCAGGGCAGGTATGGGTTTTCTTGCTAGCTCAGTTGAGGGGGTTGTTAGGACTTTAAACTAGGATTAGTTAGAGGTATGGGTTTAGAAATGAAAAATAATGAGTATGGATATATTGATTTAGGCTTAATATTATGAATCTTAATAATAACAGACATGGAATAATGCTGGGTAATGATAATCTTAGAAACTGTGTAAAAGCAAAGGTGAACGCGAAATATGTGCAGAAGGAAAAACATATGATGGTATTTTATGCTAACAGTCGAAGTGAAAGAAATAAGATTAATGAACTACGTTTGGTAGCATGTGCTGGTAACTTTGATGTCATTGCATTAACTGAAACGTGGTATGACTTAAAGAGTCGGGATATGATTGCTGAATGTAATATTCAAGGGTTTAAGTTGTTCCATGTGGATAGATGTGATGGGAAGGGGGGAGGAGTTGCATTATATGTTCGAGAAAATATTAATTGTTGCATAAAAACAGGTATAAAAATAGATGGAATAGTAACAGAATCTATTTGGGTAGAGTTTGTTGAAGGTCAAGAAAAACTAATTTTAGGTGTAATATACCGACCTCCAGGCTTGGATCACGATAGAGGGAGACTTTGGGACGAAATTGCTAGGGCTTCTAGACACAATAACGTAGTGATAGTAGGGGATTTTAACTTTAGTCAAATTGACTGGAATTCTTTGACCGTTAATCTGGAGTCCAGTGACTTTATGGAAACAGTTCAGGACTGTTTTCTGAAGCAGTGTGTAACAGAGCCTACCAGGGGTAATAATTTGCTCGACCTAGCCTTGTCAAATAAGGAAACACTCGTAAATAATCTGGAGATCACTGAAGAGCTTGGCGCAAGTGATCACAAATCCATCACTTTTAGCATTAACTGGGAATACAAGATAATGATAATACGGTAAAAAAGAAATCCCTAATTTTCGTTCTGCCGATCACAATGGACTTAGGGAACACCTGTCTAATCTCCATTTGGATTATCTAGCTAATGATTTTATTGACGATGATCAGGCTTATGATTACGAAGGGATCTGCAATCATGATTTTTTTCTTAATAATGTACGCAGCGCTCAGAGTATATACATTCCCAAGAGAGAAATTACGTCCAATAATAACGATCCCAAATGGGTTAAGAGGAGGTTAAAGCATCTATTAGGGGAAAAAATGGGAATTTATAGGCGCATCAGAAGAGGAGAGGTTAACCTTACTAACCAATATGCTCAGCTTAAAAGAGAAGTTAAAAAAGGGGATTAGAAAGGCTAAACGTGACTATGAAATTAGCGTTGCTAAAGAATCAAAGGCCAATCCAAAGGGGTTCTTTCAAGTTTATAGGACGAAGGTAAAGGAAAAAGTAGGACCTCTGAAAATTGGGAATGGACAGCTGACGGATAACGAACTGAAATGTGTTCATTATTTAATGACTATTTTCTGTCAGTTTTTACACAGGAAGACACAAATGAGATTCCAGAAATTAAAAATTTTTCAGTTCCTGTTGAATTCAAATTAACTAATATTACTGTCACGAGGGACATGGTTGTCAAACAGATAGACAAACTGAAGCAAAATAAGTCATTGGGGCCCGACGAGTTGTTTTCCAGGGCTCCTAAGAAATGCAAGACGGAACTTAGTCAGCCATCCTTACTGGTGATGTGGCAGAGTTGTGGAAGATGGCTAATGTGGTTCCTATATTCAAATCAGGAGATAAGTCCATTCCTTCAAATTACCATCCAACAAGCCTAACATCTACAGCGGACAAGTTATTAGAATCAATTATAGCAAACATCAGAAGTCACCTTGAAGAGCATAATTTGATTAAAGAATCTCAGCATGGGTTCACAAGAGGTCGTTCCTGCCTGACAAATTTACTGATGTTCTTCAATAGAACATTTGAGGCAGTAGACAGTGATAAAGAATATGATATTGTTTATCTGGATTTCAGTAAAGCCTTTGAAAGAGTACCTCACAAGAGACTCTTAAGAAAAGTGGCAGCTCATGGTATAAGAGGTAAAGTTCTAGCATGGAAAGAGGCATGGCTTACCAATAGAAAGCAGAGAGTTTCCGTTAATGGGGTCAAATCTGAATGGGGATTAGTCACTAGTGGCGTTTCACAAGGATCAGTTTTAGGCCCTCTCTTGTTCATAATTTACATTAATGACATTGATGAAGGGATTACGAGTGACATGAGCAAATTTGCTGATGATACAAAGATAGGCCGTATGATTCATTCTGAGGAGGATATCAATGAACTCCAGGAGGATTTGGAAAAATTAATGTCTTGGTCTGAAAAATGGCAGATGAAGTTCTATGTGGATAAGTGTAAGGTACTAGTCCTTGGTAATGAAAATAACCCTCGAAGCTATAAACTAGGTGAAGTAGAGCTTGATCATACAGAATGTGAAAAAGACTTGGGAGTCATGGTAAGCAGAAATCTAAAGCCAAGACTGCAGTGCCTACGTGTGCGCAACAAGGCTAACAGATTACTTGGATTTATCTCAAGAAGTATAAGTAACAGAACTCACGAAATCGTAATGACACGATTGCAAACAAACCATACCACGGGCGGGGAAAGAACCCGCGAGCAGAGACTCTCTGATCGAGGGGTTCTATCCCTGCCTGTGGTATGGTAAGTAACAGAAGTCCAGAAGTTATTTTACAGCTCTATACATCACTAGTTAGGCCTCATTTAGATTATGCCGCTCAGTTTTGGTCTCCTTACTACAGGATGGATATAGACTCATTGGAGAACATACAGAGAAGAATGACTAATATGATTTACTGTGTAAGGAATCTCCCGTATGAAGATAGACTTAGAGCCTTTAATCTCCACTCTCTGGAGTGACGTAGAATGAGGAGAGATATCACTGAAGTGTATAAGTGGATGACGGGCATAAACAAAGGAGATACATGTATCAATAAAATACTGAGAGTGTCAAACCAGGTAAGAACCAGAAATAATGGATTTAAGTTGGATAAATTTAGATTTAGAAAAGACATAGGTAAGTACTGGTTTTCTAACAGAGTTGTGGATGCGTGGAACAATCTTCCCAGTGGGGTGATCGAGGCTAGGACCTTGGGTAGCTTTAAGAAGAGATTGGACAAATATATGAGTGGGAGGGGCTGGGTTTCCATTTGTGTCATTGGGTACGGGAGTAAATTCATAGGTAGCTTTGGGTAGAGGTCATTTTGATAAGAACCTGCCTTGTAAGGGCCAGTAGGGGATATAAATAAGGTCTTGAGGATATCTCTCCAAGAGAGAACCCGCCGTAATGGATTCAAATTAGACAAGTTTAGATTTAGAAAGGATATAGAAAAGTATTAGTTTGGAAATAGGGTAGTTGACGAGTGGAACAGTTTACCTATGGCTAAGTTCTGCGTTATTTAACATAAGTTATGGACACTCCCAAGCTTCAGAACCTTACATTTATCTTCATTATTGTCTACTTTACAACAGTACCGTTTTTCTTTACATCATTTATGTCCATTTTCTCAGTCATATCAGTGTTGTGAAAGTTTCAAGCTGATTAGAATACGCATTCAATTATTATTATCATCATTTGAAAAGCAAACTATCAATTTTCACAATTTAGTTAATAAAATTGTTAAATTGGCACATATACATCCCAATATCATTCCCTAAAATTTATCTATATTAACATATAACACTGTTTATGGTTTAAAGCAGATCAGAAACAGCATTCTCCTGTTATTGCATAGAACACGATTTGTTTAATAAAACTGATTAATTACAACGTTATCACATAGAAGTCAATTCTGTGAAAGTCCTATACAGCCTGCACATGCCGGTAGTTTCATGAACTTTTCGCTTGTTACAGTACACCAGTATTAAAATTCTGAAGCCAGTTGAATAAGATGGTCTCAAATTATTTATTAAAACTTCGAGAAAGAATAAAATCATGCAATTTCTTAAACTCTCGTACTCTTTTAACTGCTTACATTCCGTTACAGTTAATTCCTCATTCCACTGGTAGACTCACTCCTACACCCCTAACACTCCTACATCCTAAACACATTTCGCAAACTCGCTGCCATGCCATTCACGTTCACATACTAAACAAATTTCTTACGCTTATAAAATTTAATTTGTTGGTAAATGAACACATGTGTAACTAATAAAACATTTATTGCAATTGTATATCGCTCACCAGGATCATTTTCAAGCAGCACTGAGTGGCTTGACAAAGCTGCCGTTCAGCGATAGGTATCCGCTATAAATAACTTACAAGTTGCACATGGTTTCCATATACACATCATTCATAAGTCTAATTCTCACTACTAACTCGCATACTCTTGCATCTCACTACCACATTTGTCAGACTTAGTATTTTTTTGCTCCATTCCATTGTATTACTGAAAAATAAATTCGAGTATTTCATAAAATTTCACTTTTTAACTGCATTAGATAATATGAAAATTAGATACAATTCAATTGCTGCGCAAACTAGAAAAAATTATAGTTATATTTCGTAAGTCCATCCTCCTCTACCTTAATGTACAAAAAAAGAGCCAACCAGGAGTGGCATTCACAGGTAATTTCATGGAAAGTTGAAGTTGGTGACAATTTCACATATAAAGTGTGAAACTGACATCAATACAGCCTAAAAACACTTCAAACCTTCCACAAAGAAATTCACACAAGTTATCTAATTATGTAACAGAGACAAATGTCAAAAGTAAGCCAGTATTTTAAATATGAAGCTGCTCAAATGTTGCCAGATTGACGCCAGTCAGATAAGGCAGTCATATAATATCATTTGACGCCAATATTTAAATTTTCGAAGTTTTGTTCATTAATACAATTGGAACGTACGCAGCTCAAAATATTTCCAAACAAAATTTTATGTAGATAAGATACATAAGCATTTAGGGTTTGAATCCTATCATATTCATACCATAAGTTTAGTATAACTGACGCAATAAAATTCACCTAGTCTGAAACGATTGCAAATATTTAAGTTGGCATAATTCATCGTCGCTGAAAATCTGAAGCCAAACGGTGGAGTTATTCTCAAGTTTTTACTCGGAAACCACCAGTATCAAGTTCTTTTTTAGTAAAATTGGAAATTTAAAAACTTTGCATCTACAGACCTACTGGGCATCATCCTGTTGAAGTGATGAACCAGTTGGAAAATATTAAAGCTGATCATAACAGGTATAATAAAATAATTTCAAATTATGACAAAATAATTTTAAAAGTGAAACGATCAAAACCACACCACTACAATACCAAGCCATTCCTTTTTCTAAGGTACGTCAGTTATAAAGATTTGAGATCTATCTGATGAGGCGTTCTCAGAAATCCACTACACATGTCTATAATAACTAAAACCTTTCCCGGTTATTGTCAAACAGTAACTTGGCTTCTTTCATAATTTCTGAATAGCTTTAATCTTCCAAGGTTGATACATTTAACTGAAAGAAACAATAGGGCTTTATTAAGTTGTATAGTTGAACATGTTCTAATTTCCTAACATTAAAATAGTGGGAATATTTACTTTATGTCTGATAACTAGAGAATATCTCTACCGAAAGGCTTCAAACGTTTAATAGTGGTACATTTTGTTAAAATAAATATTTGCGTTGTAATTGAGTTTTGTATGTTCTAATTAGCCAATTTTATTAGACAAATTGTTATAGTAGTCACTGTGCAATAACTGAAGAATGCATGCTGTGATCGGTTTCAAACTTTAAAATTTGTTTTGTGTTGCTTAGAGAAAGTTTCGAATAGATTTTGTAGCTTCCAATTTGCTAATTTTAATAAACTTATTGGAAAATTAATTTTCTTGATTTCCAAGTTGCAAGACTCTTGGGTCCTACTTAAAGGCAAGATCAAATTTTTAGTAGGCTTTGTACTCTCTAATTTACATACAATATTTATAAAAAATGGGTATAATACTTATCCTTCTAGAGCATTAATAACAAGGCATTAAACTGAAAAATAAAAACACAGCGTCACCTGTTTTTTAACTATCACCAGCATGTAAATTTATATTCCAATCCACTTGGGAAAGCTGGACCCTCACTCATGTATGGTATGGGCATCTGCCTTATTCTTTATCACCTGACCACGTAACTCATTTTTCCTATTTAATCATTGTAATTATAAATTTAAACCATTTATTAGCGTTAAATTTGATATGCGATGCGTTAGGATCTATTAGTTTTAGAAATAAAGATAACAATATAGAGTAATATATTTACAGTGTGTGTTTCTGCATTGTTTCTGTATTCTTTCTGTATTATTCAGGGTAGAGCTCCAAATCCTGGTAATCTTCAAAAGGCCACTGGGACAATGGATTTTGTGAACCTTCACGTGACGGTTATTTTATTATTCTGCTTAATTACCGACTTGTGTCGTACACTGTAGTTTCTTCTGTCTGCATTAAGTTACTGAGAAGGGGGAGGGAATTTAAGGAGTGTGGGAAATAAGGGCAATGGATCGCTAAGCGACCGACACACATCTAGTTTCTAGTTTTTATGCTTGCGCGATATGACAAGACAGGGGCTAGGACTCATTGGACGCAAGAATTCTTTCTAGAGTTTCCTAATGAATGAAATAGATATTTTTTAGCATTTTTCCCTTGGTAACGAGAATGCTCTTAACAGTAATTACGTATCACGTAAAACAAACGATCGCCTTTATCTTGAGCAGCGTAGCTCCCCAGTAGCCACTATCAGACCCTCTTTTATTTGTGTTGTTCTGGTTAGCTTCCTGTAGCAGTAATATAAGGGTTAAAATAAGGTCGCTACACCAGTACTCTAGGAACTACTGCCACTTAGTAACTTACTGTTACTAAGTTACTTACTGTTACTAAGTTACTTACTGTTACTAACTTAGCCGTGTTTGAAGAGGATTGAGAACCAGGTTCTGGACCTGCTACTAACTTTATCGTGTTTGAAGATGATTGAACACTAGGTTCTAGATCTGCTAGTAACTTAGCTGCGGTAAGAGAGGGTTGAGCTACTGTTTCAGGTTATTTGATTAAGCATGTAAGTAATGTTTCAGAAATGGTGCAAGTCTACATTAATGAAGTGGAAGCCGAAGTGATGATGATGCAGGTGGCGATGATAATGACTATGAGTGTTTTCGATGATGGTGATAACTATGAAAATAGCCAGGTAATAATGATGGTGTAAATGACAATAGTGGTATGGGTGATACCGAAGGAGGTGATGAGGAATTACCCTCATGGTATGTTAACAGCCAGCACTCAGGCCCCACCACCATTTCACTCCACACTAAACTGTTTTATGGGATCTTTGGGTTTTACCACCGTCAGCTGCTGCTCTCGTGAAGAACTTATCACAGGTTCTAACAAACTATTAAGCTAAACATATTCAAAGTCTATAATATATTAATTAAAATTTTAATATTCAAAAATTGTAAAAAAAATTAAAACACATTTGTTGTTTCCCATTTTATTAATTTTCTTGTATGATACGAGAACATCATCCATTTTAAAGCTTTATGAAACAAACAATTTTTCTTAATAAATTCAACGTAGAATTATATTGATTATTGTTACTTAAATAATCAATACGTAAATTCTTAAGCCGAGTCGTTGCTTTCAACATTCCTTTTTATGAGAACCTGAAATCAACATCCTCAAGAGGAAGGAGCTACATCAAATATTCCCATTGAGAGAAGACTCCATTTAACGTTCTGGAATGTACTTGAGGACTTTGTCCCAAATCTACAGATTACCATTACAACATATTGGAGTGAGAGATATGGGGGGAAGTGCAAATTAAATCCAGTGAAAAGCCCTCATGCAGTGCGAGCTGTTCCACATCCTGAAAGAAGATATCAGAAACAGTTCCGGGAAAGTGCAGAAGCCTTCGAGAGGAATCTGGACAACTTCACCAGGTGCCAGATCAACCAGTCTGTGATGGATATTGGGCCAGAGGCCCACCAGCAGAAAAAGCCTGTTTGAACCAGCAAGTACCAGCCATGCCAGGCCCAAGTCCGCGCTCTGAGAGTAGAAAAATCTCAATAACGGTTTAAAAAATACATATAAACATACACACATACACACACACACACACACACACACACACACACACACACACACACACACACACACACACAGATCAGGTAGGACTTCAAAGAGACCTGGACAGGCTGGACACCTGGTCCAGCAACTGGCTTCTCGAATTTAACCCCGCCAAATGCAGAGTCATAAAGATTGGGGAAGGGAAAAGAAGACCGCAGACGGAGTATAATCTAGGTGGCCAAAGACTGCAAATCTCTCTCAAGGAAAAAGATCTTGGGGTGATTATAACACCGAGCATGTCTCAAGAATACACATCAACTAGATAACTGTTGCAGCATATGGGCGCCTGGCAAACCTTAGAACAGTCTTCCGATTCTTTAGTAAGGAATCGTTCAAGACACTGTACACTACGCACGTTAGGCCCTTATTGGAGTATGTAGCACCTGTTTGGAACCCACACTCAATCAAGTACATCAAGAAATTAGAGAAAGTGCAAAGGTCTGCGACAAGGTTAGTTCCAGAGGTTAAGGTAAATCGGCCTGACGACAATGGAGGACAGGAGGGTTAGGGGAGACATGACAACGACATACAAAATACTGCGTGGAATAGACAAGGTGGACAGAGACAGGATGTTCCAGAGAGGGGACTCAGAAACAAGGGTTCACAACTGGAAGTTGAAGACCCAGATCAGTCAAAGAGATGTTAGGAAGTATTTCTTCAGTCATAGAGTAATCAGAAAGTGGAATAGCCTAGCAAGTGAGTTAGTGGAGGCAGGAACCATACACAGCTTTAAGATGAGGTATGACAAAGCTCATGAAGCAGGGAGAGAGAGCACCTATTAACATTCAGTGAAGAGGAGGGGCCAGGAGCTGAGTCTCGACCCCTGCAACCACAATTAGGCGAGTACAATTAGGTGGGAAGTGCAAAATAAATCCAGTGAAAAGCCCTCATGCAGTGCGAGCTATTCCACATCCTGAAAGAAGATATCAGAAACACTTCCGGGAAAGTGCAGAAGCCTTCGAGAGGAATCTGGACAATTTTACCAGGTGCCAGATCAACCAGTCTGTGATGAGAAGAATTAAATCGGATGAGGATGAGGCAGGACTGCAAAGAGACCTGGACAGGCTGGACATGTGGTCCAGGAACTGGCTTCTCGAATTCAACCCTGCCAAATGCACTGCCATGAAGATTGGGGAGGGGCAAAGAAGACCGCAGACAGAGTATAGGCTAAGTGGACAAAGACTACAGATCTCACTCAGGTAGAAAGACCTTGGGGTGACCATAACACCGAGCACGTCACCGGAGGCACACAACCAAATAACTGCTGCAGCATACGGGCGCCTGGCAAACCTGAGAATAGCGTTCCGATACCTTAATAAGGAATCGTTCAAGACACTGTACACTGTGTATGTTAGGCCCACACTGGAGTATGCAGCACCAGTCTGGAACCCACACCTGGTCAAGCACTTCAAGAAGTTATTGAAAGTACAAAGGTTTGCAACAAGGCTAGTCCCAGAGCTCAGGGGAATGTCGTACGAGGAATGGTTGAGGGAAATCGGACTGACGACACTGGAGGACAGAAGGGTCAGGGAAAACATGATAACGACATACAAGATACTGCGGGGAATAGACAAGGTGGACAGAGATAGGATGTTCCAGAGAGGGGACACAGAAACAAGGGGTCACAACTGAAAGCTGAAGACTCAGACGAGTCACAGTGACGTTAGGAAGTATTTCTTTAGTCATAGAATCGTCAGGAAGTGGAATAGCCTAGCAAGTGAAGTAGTGGAGGCGGGAACCATACATAGTTTTAAGAAGAGGTATGACAAAGCTCAGGAAGTAGAGAGGGAGAGGACCTAGCAGCGATCAGTGAAGAGGCGGGGCCAGGAGCTGAGTCTCGATCCCTGCAACCACAATTAGGTGGGTACAAACACACACACACACACACACACACACACACACACACACACACACATACACAAACACACACACACACACACACACACACACACACACACACACACACACACACACACACACACACACACACGAAGAAAACAACAGGGCGATGGTGGACACACTGGCTGAGGTGGCAAGAAGAGCTCACTCGAGCAGAGCAAAGTTACTGGTAATGGGCGATTTCAACCACAGGGAGATCGACTGGAAAAACCTTGAGCCACATGGGGATCCCGAAACATAGAGAGTCAAGATGATGGATGTGGTACTTGAAAACCTCATGCATCAACATGTCAGGGACTCTACCAGAGAGATAGGGAAGGATGAGCCAGCAAGACTGGATCTTGTGTTCACCCTGAGCAGTCACACATTGAGGATATCACTTACGAGAGGCCCCTTGGAGCTAACGATCACGTGGTTCTGAGTTTTGATTATACAGTAGAGTTACAAGTGGAGAAGGTAACAGGAATTGAATGGGAAAAGCCAAACTACAAAAGGGGGACTACACAGGTATGAGGAACTTCCTGCAGGAGGTTCAGTGGGACAGAGAACTGGTAGGAATATCAGTAAAGGAGATGATGGAATATGTAGCAACAAAGTGCAAAGAGGCAGAGGAAAGGTTTGTTCCCAAGGGAAACAGAAATAACAGGAAGACCAAAGCGAGTCCTTGGTTTACCCGAAGGTGTAGGGAGGCAAAAACTAATTGCACCAGAGAATGGAAAAGGTACAGGAGGGAAAGGACCCAGGAAAATAAGGAGATTAGTAGAAGAGCCAGAAACCAGTATGCACAGATAAGGAGGGGGGCCCAGCGACAGTACGAAAACAACATAGCATCGAAAGTCAAGTCTGACCCGAAACTAATGTATAGCCACATTAGGAGGAAGACAACAGTCAAAGACCAGGTGATAAGGCTGAGGAAAGAAGGTGGAGAACTCACAAGAAACGATCAAGTTGATTGCATCTTCTTGGACTGCAAAAATGCCTTTGACACAGTTCCTCACAAGAGATTATTGCAGAAGCTAGAGGATCAGGCGTATATAACAGGAAGGGCACTGCAATGGATCAGAGAATACCTGACAGGGAGAAACCATACCCCGGCCGGGATTGAACCCGCGGTCATAGAGTCTCAAAACTCCAGCCCCAGGGAGGCAACAACGAGTCATGGTACGTAATGATGTTTCACAGTGGGCACCTGTGACGAGCGGGGTCCCACATGGGTAGGTCCAAGGACCAGTGCTATTTTTGGTATATGTGAACGACGTGATGGAAGGGTTAGACTCAGAAGTGTCCCTGTTCGCAGACGATGTGAAGTTAATGAGGAGAATTAAATTAGATGAGGACCGGGCAGGACTTCAAAGAGACCTGGACAGACTGGACACCTGGTCCAGCAACTGGCTTATCGAATTTAATCCCGCCAAATGCAAAGTCATGAAGATAGGGGAAGGGCAGAGAAGACCGCAGACAGAGTATAGGTTAGGTGGCCAAAGACTGCAAACCTAGCTCAAGGAGAAAGATCTTGGAGTGAGTATAAAACCGACCATGTCTCCGGAAGCACACATCAACCAGGTAACTGCTGCAGCATATGAGCGCCTCGCAAACCTGAGAACAGCGTTCCGATACCTTAATAAGGAGTCGTTCAAGACTCTGTACACCGTGTACGTCAGGCCCATACTGGAGTATGCAGCACCTGTTTGGAACCCGCACTTGATAAAGCACGTCAAGAAACTAGAGAAAGTGCAAAGGTTTGCGAAGAAAGGTTAAGGGAAATCGGCCTGACGAAACTAGAAGACAGGAGGGTCAGGGGAGACATGATAACGACATATAAAATACTGCACAGAATAGACAAGGTGAACAAAGACAGGAAGTTCCAGGGAGGGGACACAGAAACAAGAGGTCGCAATTGGAAGCTGAAGACACAGATGAGTCAGAGAGATATTAGGAAGTATTTCTTCAGTCATAGAGTTGTCAGGCAGTGGAATAGCCTAGAAAGTGACGTAGTGGAGGCGGGAACCATACATAGTTTTAAGACGAGGTTTGATAAAGCTCATGGAGCAGGGAGAGAGAGGACCCAGTAGCAACCGATGAAGATGCGGGGCCAGGAGCTAAGACTCGACCCCTGCAACCACAAATAGGTGAGTACAAATAGGTGTACTCACACACACACATACATACACATACACACACATATGCACAAACACACACATATGCACAAACACACACACATGCATACACACACACGCACACACACACATGCACACACGCGCACACACACACACACACACGTACACATACACACACAGGCCTAGTGTCTAATCGACATGTGCCTAGGACCAAATGGTAACTAATACACATACACAAACACGTGCACACACACACACACATACATACATACACATATACACACACACACATACATACACACGCACACACACACACACAGACACACACACACACACATACACACACACACACACACACACACACACACACACACACACACACACACACATACACATACACAGGATTTCACACAGTCCTGTGAACTGACCATCAGAACCTCGCTCCTTCTCTCTCCCTCCCTCTCTTCCTATCCTAGGTAGAGACCTATCTCTCTCTACCTATCTCACTCTTTACCTATATTTCTCTCTCTGCCTATCACTCTCTACCTATCTCTCTCTCTCTCTCTTCCCTCTCCCATCTCTCCCCTCTAACATCTCTTCCCTCTAACACCTCCCCGCCACTAACATCTCTCCCCCTCTAACATCTCTCCCCTCCCATTATCTCTCCCCCTCTCTTTTCCCATCTCTCTCCCCCTAGCCTCTCTCTCCCCTCTCGCTCTTCCATCTCCCCCCTCTTTTCCTCTTCTCCCCCTCTCTCCCCCCTCTCTTTGCCTTCTCTCTCTCTCCCTCCCTCTCTCCCTCTCTCCCTCTCTCCCTCTCTCTCCCTCTCTCCCTCTCTCTCTCTCTCTCTCTCTCTCTGTCTTCCCCATTTTCCCTTCTCACTCTCCTCCTCTCCTACCCTTCCCTTCACTCTCTCTCCCCCTCTCTCTCTCACTCTCTCTTCCCCTTTTTCCTTCTCACTATCCCCCTATCTCTTTCTACCTTCCCTTCTCTCTCTCTCTCTCTCTCTCTCTCTCTCTCTCTCTCCATCTCTTCCATATTTTTCCCTTCTCACTCTCCCCCTCTCCTTCCCTTCCCCTCTCTCTCTTTCCCCCTCTCACACTCTCTCCCCCCTTTCTCTTTTCACTCTTCCCCTCTCTCTCTCCTTCTACCTTTCGCTTCTCTCTTCTCTTACAAAAAAAAAATGGTGGGGACTCACAGGAACCAAGGATCAGATGAGAATGGTTCTGGTAGGGAGGAGTGGATCGAGGAGCAGTGGAAAAGGATGGAACAAGAGTGGGAGAGAAAATTAGGAGAGCTTTCTGATAAAATGGAGAAAGAGCTCTCTGTGAAATTGAAAAAGAGGTTGGAGAAGGAGACAAAGAATTGGGAGGCACAAGTCGAAACTGCAGTAGCCAAGATAAGGGTCCTAGAAGTTGAGATAAATAGGCTGAAGCGAGTTACAGGGGCAGTGACCAGATAAGACACAGCATATGAAGCTGCGAGGAAGGAACAGGAAGGAAGGAATTATGAATTATGCTAAGGTCATATCAGCCTGCCAAGGAGGGCCAAGGAGTGAAATGGAAGAACAGCTGGTTGCAGATGGAGAGGGTGATAAGTCGAATGCTGAGGCAAAACCATGCTATCAAGAGCCACTGGAAAAATCAAGGGAGAAAGTGACCACATGCAGGCAGGATCCAGAGTCACAGAGGGTGAGGCAATGGGAGGAGGAAAGGGCAAAATCAGTGTTTATCCATGGGCTACAGGAGAGAGAGGAAAGGACACACACTGAAAGGCAGCAGGAAGAAAGAAAGGAGATTGAGAAAATCATCACAGAAATAGGTGAAGAGATGGACGAGATTGTAAATTTTCAGAGAATAGGGGGGTACTCGAAGGGGAGAAACCGACCAATCAAGCTGATTCTCAGGATGGAAACAGTGCGGAACAGGATCCTCCAAGAGAAGCCACGATTGAAATACTCGGAGGAGTACAAGAGGGTGTTCCTAGACAGAGACAGAACACAATCAGAATGACAGCAGCTGAGGGAGAGGACAAAAAAGCGAAAGGAGCTAGGAAAAGAGACAAGGATGGAACCAGCAGATGTTAGTCAGAGCAGACCAGAACAGCAAGGGCAAGCACACACACATCTATTCTCAGAACCATACAACCTATCACACCATCCCAACACACACTACATTCCATACCCACAGCCTCCACCCAACACTGAGCTATAGAATCCCACAGTATGCTACCAGGTCTCCCACCCTCACAGGCCCCCCAAACCACAGTGTTGGAAAGGAAACTGAAGGTATGGTACACAAACGCTGATGGAATAACAAATAAGTGGGAGGAGTGGCATGAAAGAGTCAAAGAGGCATCACCGGACATCATAGCTCTCACAGAAACCAAGCTTATAGGTATGATAACAGATGCCATCTTTCCAACGGGATACCAAATCCTGAGGAAAGACAGAGGGAACAGTGGGGGTGGAGGAGTGGCATTGCTGATCAAAAATCGCTGGAATTTTGATGAGCTGGAGAGAGGAGACAGCGGAGAAGAAAGTGATTACATAGCGGGAACGCTTCACTCTGGAGGTCAAAAGATGGTAATAGCAGTGATGTATAACCCACCACAGAACAGCAGGAGGCCAAGGCAAGAGTACGATGAGAGCAATAGAGCGATGGTTGACACACTGGTTACAGTGGCCAGAAGAGCTCATGCATGCAGGGCAAAGCTCCTGATCATGGGTGACTTTAACCACAAGGAGATCGATTGGGAGAACTTGGACCCGCATGGGGGCCAAGATACATGGAGGGCTAAGATGATGAAGGTTGTACTGGAAAACTTCATGTACCAACACGTAAGGGACACTACAAGAGAGAGAGGAGAGGATGAACCAGAAAGGCTGGACTTAGTATTCACCTTGAGTAGTGCAGATATCGAGGACATCACACATGAAAGACCCCTTGGGGCTAGTGACCATGTGGTTTTAAGCTTCGAATACACAGTAGAGCTACAAGGGGAGGGAGAAGCAGGAAGGCCAGGACGAATGAAGCCAAACTACAAGAAAGGGGACTACACAGGAATGAGGAACTTCCTGAACGGGGTTCAGTGGGACAGAGAACTGGCAGGGAAGCCAGTTAATGAGATGAGGGAATATGTAGCAACAAAATGTAAGGAGGCTGAGGAGAGGTTTGTACCCAAGGATAACAGGAATAATGAAAAAGCCAGGGTGAGCCCATGGTTTTCCCAAAGGTGCAGGGAGGCAAAAACCAAGTGTGCTAGGGAATGGAAGAAATATAGAAGGCAAAGGACCCAGGAGAATAAGGAGAGCAGTCGTAGAGCCAGAAACGAATATGCAAAGATAAGAAGGGAGGCCCAAAGACAATATGAAAATGACAGCAGCGAAAGCCAAATCTAACCCGAAACTGTTGTACAGCCACATCAGGAGGAAAACAACAGTCAAGGACCAGGTAATCAGGCTAAGGAAGGAAGGAGGAGAGACAACAAGAAATGACCGTGAAGTATGTGAAGAACTCAACAAGAGATTCAAAGAAGTGTTCACAGAGGAGACAGAAGGGGTTCCAGAAGAGTGGTGGAACACCTAGAAAGGAATGATTTCATCAACAGCAGCCAACATGGTTTCAGGGACGGGAAATCCTGTGTCACAAACCTACTGGAGTTCTATGACATGGTGACAGCAGTAAGACGAGAGAGAGAGGGGTTGTGGATTGCATATTCTTGGACTGCAAGAAGGCGTTTGACACAGTTCCACAAAAGAGATTGGTGCAAAAACTGGAGGACCAAGCAGGGATAGCAGGGAAGGCACTACAATGGATCAGGGAATACTTGTCGGGAAGACAGCAGCGAGTCATGGTACGTGGCGAGGTGTCAGAGTGGGCACCTGTGACCAGCGGGGTCCCACAGGGGTCAGTCCTAGGACCAGTGCTGTTTCTGGTATTTGTGAACGACATGACGGAAGGAATAGACTCTGAGGTGTCCCTGTTTGCAGATGACGTGAAGTTGATGAGAAGAATTCACTCGATCGAAGACCAGGCAGAACTACAAAGGAATCTGGACAGGCTGCAGACCTGGTCCAGCAATTGACTCCTGGAGTTCAATCCTACCAAGTGCAAAATCATGAAGATTGGGGAAGGGCAAAGAAGACCGCAGACAGAGTACAGTCTAGGGGGCCAGAGACTACAAACCTCACTCAAGGAAAAAGATCTTGGGGTGAGTGTAACACCAGGCACATCTCCTGAAGCGCACATCAACCAAATAACTGCTGCAGCATATGGGCGCCTAGCAAACCTCAGAACAGCATTCCAACATCTTAATAAGGAATCGTTCAGGACCCTGCACACCGTGTACGTTAGGCCCATATTGGAGTATGCGGCACCAGTTTGGAACCCACACCTAGCCAAGCACGTAAAGAAACTAGAGAAATTGCAAAGGTTTGCAACAAGACTAGTCCCAGAGCTAAGAGGTATGTCCTACGAGGAGAGGTTAAGGGAAATCAACCTGACGACACTGGAGGACAGGAGAGATAGGGGGGACATGATAACGACATACAAAATACTGAGAGGAATTGACAATGTGGACAAAGACAGGATGTTCCAGAGATTGGACACAGTAACAAGGGGACACAGTTGGAAGCCGAAGACACAGATGAATCACAGGGATGTTAGGAAGTATTTCTTCAGCCACAGAGTAGTCAGTAAGTGGAATAGTTTGGGAAGCGATGTAGTGGAGGCAGGATCCATACATAGCTTTAAGCAGAGGTATGATAAAGCTCACGGCTCAGGGAGAGTGACCTAGTAGCGATCAGTGAAGAGGGGGGGCCAGGAGCTCGGAGTCGACCCCCGCAACCTCAACTAGGTGAGTACAACTAGGTGAGTACACACAAACACACACATGAAGAACTGAAGACGTGTAGAGACAGGATGCTGGAAGCGGTGCTGAAGAGCTTCATGCACCAGCATATAGGGACACAACCAAATAAAGAGGAGACGATGAACCAGCAAGACTGGACGTCGTAGTAACGTTCAACAGTTCAGATATAGTGGAAATAAACACACGAAACGAACTTCGGGGCTAGCGATCACGTGGTCATGAGTTTCGAATACATATTAGAGTTAACAATAATAGTGAAGCAGCACAAGAAGAACGGGAGAAACCAAACTTGAGAGAAGGGCACTACATATGTATGAGGCAATTACTGCATGAGGTGCAATAAGAAAGCTTTCGATATAGTATCACACAAGAGATTTTTGAAAAGTTAAAGGAACAGGAATAACAGGGAGAGTACTGTAATGGATCAGGGAATACCTGACAGGAAGAAAAGAACATGTGTTGGTATGTGACGAGGTGTAAGAGTGGGTGCATGTTTCGCGAGGGGTTCCACAGAGGTCAATCCTAATACCGTTGCTGTTGCTATAATATGTGAATGACATGACAGAAGGGATAAATTCAGAGGTGTCACTGTTTGCAGACGATGTGAAGCTAATGAGAAGAATACAAGTGGACGAGGATCAGGCTAAGCCTACAGGGAGGTCTGGACAGGCTGCAAGCCTGGTCCGACAAATGGATACTAGAATTTCACCCCAACAAGTGCAAAGTCATGAAGTTTGGGGAAAGGCAAAGAAGACTGCAGAGGGAGTACAGCCTTGGAGGTCAAAGGCAGCAAAACTCACTAAGGAAAAGGATCTTGGGATGAACATCATACCAAGCGCATCTGAGGTGCACATCAACCAAATAACTGCTGCAGCGTATTAGCACCTGGCAAACCAAAGAAAGGCGTTTCGACATCAAAGTAATGAGTCCTTCAAAACACTGTACACTGTGTACGTCAGCCCCATATTGGAGTATTCTGCGCCAGCAGTTAACCCACACCATGCCAAACATGTCAAGAAAGTGCAATGGTTTGCAACAAGACTAGTCCCAGAGCTAAAGGCCATGCCTTACGAGGTGAAGTTAACGGAAATCAACCTGGAGACGCTAGATGAAAGGAGGGATATGGGGGACAAATTATCGACCTAGAAAATACAAGGTGGATAGGGACAGAATGTTTCAGAGATGGGACGCAGGAACAAGGGGTCACAGCTGAAAGATGAAAAATTCAGATGAATCACAGGGATGTTAGGAAATGTTTCTTTAGTCATAGGTTGCTTGGAAGTGAAATAATCTGGAGAGTGATGTAGTGGTAGCAGGATCCATGCATGGTTCTAAGAAAAGCTTCGATGAAGTTCATGGAGAAGGGAGAGAATGGGCCTAGTAGCGACCAGTGAAAAGGCGGGGCCAGACGCTATGACTCGACAGTTATTTAGTAGTCAGTTGTGCACAGTCTTAAGTTAGATTACTGTGTTGATGTCTTTCTTGATCTTAATCGTCTTTGTGTGGACTCGGATTCCTTTTCCTTCCAAGGCAAATATTATTGTCAAACAGTCGGTGTCGCTATGGACTCTCGTCTATCTCCTGTTCTTGCTAACCTTTATATAAATTACTTCGAAGCTGTTCTTCTTCCTACTGCTGGTATGTGCCCTTCTTTCTGGCTCCTCTGTGTAGAGAACATCTTTGCTGTTTGGCCTCATGACTCTAGTCTCTTCCAACTATTTCTCGATGCCCTTAATAATCTTGCCCCTTCCATTTTACAGCTGATTGGTAACTAATTCTCTGCTTCCTTTCCATGTTGTACATGTCCATCGCTCGGATACAGGTTTTGCTCTAGCCGTGTATGGGAAGCCTATGCACAGTGGTATGTACATTCACTACTTTTCTTAACATGCTTCCTCTGTCTAGAAAAGTATTCTTATTTCTCTCTTTCTCCGTGCTCTCCGCATTTGTGACCCTCAATTCTTTGACTCGGAAATTTCCACTCTTCGTAATCCATTCTCTCGTCTTCGCTACCGTTTCCATTTCATAAACTCTGCCTTCTCACTTTCTAAACGGACTTTTTTCTCTCCCAAACTCTCTAATCCTGGGAAATCTCCTGTTTTCTGCCTTCCCTATATTTTCAGACCTTCTAATCTCAACAGCTCTCCCTCCGTTCCTTAGATATCAAACTTACTTTTCGCCAGACTAACACTCTTCGCACCAATCTAGTTCGTACTTCTCCTCCCGCTATATATGTTCTTAGTGTCTACTCTATTTTATGTTCTTGTCCTCTTCAGGACAAGGAGCACAAAAGTAGTGTTAGGCATGCCTACACCAGCAATGTTCTTTTTATCTCATGTCAGGTATCACAGTCATCCTATTGACTGGTCTTCTGCCAAAACTGTCTGCCCTACTTCTGGTTTTCACAGTCGACGTCTTGTTGAATCCTCCCTTATACACAACTTTCCTTGTATGAATCTTAGTCCTGGCTTTGTCTCAATAGATGCCTACCTTTCCCATTACATTGTAAAATGCTCTAAACTTCAGAACACCCGTGACTTAACCTGATTCTTTTTTCTCCTTTTCTTTCTACCTCTTCCCCTTTCCTTTTTTCCTTCTTCTTTTTTGGATTTCTTTCTTCTGCCTTGGGTGTTTCATCCTTTACTTCCCTCACCCCTCCTTGTGATTTTGTTCTTACCCCTTGTGGGCCCTTACTCTCTTGCAGTGATCCTCTTTGTTGCCCTTTGACTGACTCCACTACTGCTACCAATACTACTATCTCTTTACTTTCTTTCCTATTACCTCCCTTGTCCCGTCCCTGTTAGCTGGCCTATATATACTGCCTCCTTCACTCCTTTATGTTAGTTACCCTAACGACTAATTAGGTTCCACTGCTGCTCTGAGCGATGCAGCCACTGGGCAACCAGCTCAACTCACTCTCGTACCCTTCCACGAAGAGAACCCAATGTCTCCCATCACCGATGTGGATGGGAATGATGACAAAGTGCACTCAGGGAACAAGGTAGTTGACGTGTCTCTTGGGTCAAAAGACGAGTCTGATTCGTCATTTAGTGTAACCAACACTAGCAGTATTGATGACCTACTATACTGTTCTCAGAGAACCACTCAGGACTAGAGCCCCTCTGCCCACAACTACAACTCAACATCTAACGCTTCTTCAGCAACTGCTACCTCCTATAAGTAGAACTGTGCAACCACAATTCGGACATTACCCTTCTGAACTAGACAGTTGCCAGACCAGACCAACATATTAAGATGCGTAGTTACTCAACACTCGAGAAATCCAGAGGGCCCTTCAGTGGAGTGGCCGTCCTTGTGAAGCAGGGACATGCATTCCGTAACATTCATATAGACGAGGACAGCATCATAGCGATAGAACTGACGACTTCATATGGATGGCTAGTAGTGGGAACGGGTTACTTCCCCTCCAGACAGCCGTACATAGAGTCCATCCCCCTTCACTGGTTACTTAGTAGGAATGTCACTACAGTTTTAACTGGGGATTTCAACGCCCATCACCCCGGTCTCTTCAACTGCGGCGCCGCTCAACTACTAGGTAACCAAAAGGGTAAACAGCTATTCAGTATAATGACAGCAAGAAACTTATCGTTTCAAGGGCCATTCTTTAAGACTTATGTGGGCCCTCAACCGGAGACCCCTGACGTAGTACTTACCAACAGAGACTGCGACTTATTCCACTGAAAAGTCTTTCCAGGCGGCAACGTCGGGTCAGACCACATTCCTGTCATAATAAAGCTTCAAACTTCACAATTCCGCATACCTGTCCACCTGAAACCCAGCCTAAGAACACTAGGGTTTGACTCCTTCAGTGACTACACAGGAAATGACCATACTGTTTCGCTTAAAGATCTACCAGCAGTACAAACCAACCAGACAGATTAAGGACAGCATGAATAATTACCGAGTGGAGTGTTGAAGACATCAACGAACGGGACAGCCCACAAAGGCTATACTGAAGAAGCTGAAGAGAGAAGTAATCACCCTAATCACCCAGCATAAATGAGAAATATGGAAATATCTTGTTTTACAGGCTAATCAATACAAACGCCATCCGGAGCAGTTCTGGAGTGAGATCCACCGGCTGCTGGGGGCTAAACCCACACTCACTCTATTCCTTACATACTCCTCCACCGACGTAGACGTAAAGAAGTGGCAATCCTTATCGATGACCCACAGGACCAAGCCAGTATGATGTGTGAGGTGTGGGAGAAAGTTCTTTCACACGAAGATAGTAGAAGATTCAACAACAACCACTACCAGTGAGTTAACCAATAGAGGGATAACAACCGGACAGACTTCCACCCAATACCATCAACTGATACAGCTACTCTTGAAAACGAACACCCCTTCACCAGACCAATTACCCTCAAGGAGATGTGCCAAGTCTTAGGCAGAATGAGAAATAAGGCACCAGGTCCCTCAGGCATAACAACAAAGCAATTAAAGTACCTTCCCCGCAACTGAAAGATAATAACATAAGAAAGAAGGAACACTGCAACAGGCCTACTGACCCATGCAGAGCAGGTCCATGTCCCCCCCCCCGGATTAGACAAAGGACCCCCCCCCCCCGGATTAGCCCAATGACCGACCCAGTCTTGTCATCTCCACTCAAGGAAGGAGCACGGCATCAGACCCAGCAGCACAAGCTAGTCAGATCCAACTCACACCCACCTACATTCACTCATGTATTTATCTAACCTAATTTTAAAACTACGCAACGTTTTAGCCTGAATAACTGTATTCGGGAGTTTGTTCCACTCATCCACAACTCTATTATCAAACCAGTGCATTCCTATATCCTTCCTGAATCTGAATTTTTCCAACTTGAAACCATTGCTGCGAGCCCTGTCTTGGCTAGAAATTTTCAGCACTCAATTTACATCCCCTTTATTTATTCCTGTTTTCCATTTATACACCTCGATCATATCCCCCCTAATTCTACGCCTTTCGAGAGAGTGCAGATTCAGGGCCCTCAGTCTATCCTCATAGAGAAGATTTCTGATACATGGGATCATCTTTGTCATCCTCCTCTGTACGTTTTCCAGAGCATTTATATCCATTCTGTAATACGGTGACCAGAACTGAGCAGCATAGTCTAAATGAGGCATAACCAAGGATATATAGAGTTGAAGAACAACCTGAGGACTTCTATTATTTATACTTCTAGATATGAAGCCAAGAATTCTGTTAGCTTTATTGCAAACACTAATGCACTGTTGTCTTGGTTTTAGATTACTGCTAACAAGAACTCTTAAATCCTTTTCGCAATCAGTAGTATTAAGATCTACATTATTTAGTTTATATGTGGGATGGTTATTTATCTGTCCAACATTTAGAACTTTGCATTTGTCAATATTAAACTGCCACTTCTACCATTGCATCAGTCTATTTAAATCATCCTGGAGTGCTCTAGTGTCCTCATTAGAATGAATTGGACGGCCTATTTTGGTGCCATCAGCAAATTTGCTTATGTCGCTATTTATTCCCTCATCTATGTCGTTTATGTAAACTGTGAACAACAACGGGCCCATCACTGACCCTTGTGGAACACCACTTGTGACGTGCCCCCATTCTGATTTCTCCAAATTTATGCAAACTCTCTGCTGCCTATTTGTCAGCCATGTCTCTACCCAGGAAAACATTTCTCCTCCTATTCCGTTTGCCTTAAGTTTCCTCAATAGCCTCTGTTGTGGAACTCTATCGAAAGCCTCCTCAAACACCTTAGTGAAAAAAGTTAGTAAATTCGTAAGACAGGAACGCCCCTTTGTAAAACTGAGTTGAGATTCATTAATCAATCTGTGCCTATCAATATGGCTAAGAATTGCTTCGGCAATTATTGATTCCATAAATTTTCCCACTATGGAGGTAAGGCTTATTGGTCTATAGTTCGAAGCCAAGGACCTGTCACCTGCCTTATAAATAGGTATTACATTTGCCATTTTCCACTTATCAGGCACTATGCCAGTTTGTAGTGATATGTTAAAGAGATTAGCCAAAGGTATGCTAAGTTCCTTGCAAACAGTTCATCAGGGCCTGGGGATCTGTTAGGTTTTAGTTTCTCTATTTATCTGAGGACCATGTCACTAGTTACCGCAATCGTGCATAGTTTATCATCCTGTTCTACATAATCTATTATTTCAGAAATATCGCTAGTATTTTCCTGGGTGAAAACTGAGAGGAAGTAGGTATTGAGAATTTCACACATATCCTTATCACTGTCAGTGATCTGACCAGAGTTACTCTTAAGTGGGCCAATCTTGTCCCTAATCTTACTTTTGTATACCTGAAAGAACCCTTTTGGGTTAGTCTTTGAATCCCTTGCGACCTTAGCCTCATGAACCCTTTTTGCTTTTCTTATTCCTTTCTTTATTTCTCTCTTTAACTGAGTATATTGATTTCTTAACTGCCCATCCCCTCTTTTGATACTCCTATATACGCCTCTCTTTTGACCAATGAAATGTTTTAATCTATTGTTCATCCATTTGGGTTCATTTTTCTTAGATCTAATTTCCCTACTCAGAACAAAAGTTGTCTGGGCAGCTAGAACTATGCTCTGAAAAATGTCATATTGACAACCAAGATCACCTACCTGACCCATAGTCAGGACATCCCAATTTAGCCCACACAGGTAATTTTTCAGTTTCATGAAGTCGGCCAAGCGAAAATCTGGGACAGATTTGACTGCAGTTATCTGGGTAATTCCATGATATATTGAAACTAAGTGATTTGTGATCACTTTCCCCAAGCTCATCACTTACCTCAAGATTATTAATTAGTGAATCATTGTTGGCAAGAACCAAGTCAAGCAGATTGTTTCCTCCAGTTGGTTCTGTCACAACCTGTTCTAAAAAGCAATCCAGAACCGTATCAAGAAAGTCACTAGACTCAAGATTTCCTGTCATATTATTCCAATCAATTTGTCTAAAGTTAAATCTCCCATTATCACAACATTTTCATATTCAGATGCCTTATGAACTTCGTCCCATAACAGCTTACTGCACTCCCTATCAAGGTTTGGGGGCCTATAAATCACACCAAAAATTAATTTGTCACGTCCCTCGAGAAGCTGAAGCCAAACAGATTCTGTGTTCGATGTTTCTAATCTTATATCATGTCTAAGACAACAATTTAAATTTTCTCTGACGTACATCGCCTCTCCACCACCCTTCCTGTTGACCCTATCAGTGTGGAATAGTTTATAACCCTGTATGTTGCATTCAGAAAGCATTTCTCTATCTTTCAGGTTGAACCAGGTCTCTGTTATTCCAATAATATCTACATTACCTAAACTTGCAAGTAATGTCAGCTCATCTATCTTATTTCTTAGACTCCTACTATTTGTATAGTAAACCTTAAGGGAGCTAGTCACTCGTTGCCCTCTACTATCTCTCTTTGTTTGTTGATCAATTGATTTGCCATTACTAGCAACTTTATTTTGAATAATGTTTTTTAAACATATCCGTGAGGTATCCCTGTAATAACTACTGTTTTTAACCCTAATGCTGCAGTCTGATTGTTTCCCACAAACACCCATACCTTTATAATCTATCAGTTTAAATTCCTAGACACGTCATCAATTATCCTCTCAATCGAATTGGCTAATGCAGCCACTCCATCCCCAGAGAGATGAACCCCATCCCTTGCATACATATCACGTTTGCCAAAGAATAGGTCCCAGTTATCAATGAATGGGATTGCAAGTTCCTTGCAGTACCTGTCTAGCCAGCAATTTATACCAATTGCCTTAGACATCCATTCATTGCCCACTCCCTTTCTAGGCAAGATGCTACGTATGACTGGGATCCCTCCCTAAGACCTAACTACTTCTATGGCTGACCTGTACTTATCAGCAGATCCTGTCTCCTGCCCTTCCCAATGTCATTACCCCCAGCACTAAGACAGATAATGGGCTTGTTCCCATTACCTGCCATAATATTATCCAACCTGCTGACTATGTCACCAACACCAGCTCCAGGAAGGCACACTTTCTGTCTGACCTTTCTGTCTCTGTTACAAAATGCACGGTCCATATATCTTACCTGAAAATCGCCTATTATTAAAATATTCTTACCTTGATTAGCAGGGGAATCAGTGGTACCTTCAACCTCACTAACCACTGAAGTACACTCGTCTTGGAGAACATAGAATCGATTTCCTACCGAACCGCAAACAGGAGAACTGCAGACCTCTCTCATTAGTGGAAGTCACTGGCAAAGTCTGAAAAAATCATCTCGACTGAACTACTTTATGGAGTTCAACCCCCTCTTCATTGAAAATCAGTTTGGCTTCAGTATCCACCGAGGAGCCCAACACATTATCAATATCATCTTCGATGTGGTAAATAACCTGAGGAAACAGGGGAATTTGGTCCTAATTTCAACTAGAGATGTACACAAAGAGTTCGACAGCCTGTGGCACAACGGCCTCATATTCAAACTTGCCGACCTTCCTGACCACATCTACACGTTTCTCAGGCTCATATACAACTTATTATCAGGAAGAAGCATCATCCCCAACTTTAATGACAACTCGGCAGAACCTTTTACACCGACAGCTGGAGAGCAGCAGGGCTCCTGCCTCAGCCCCATAGTCTTCAACATGTATGTAAACGATTTCCCCCAACCTAAATTCGACGATACCATCATCACCCAATTTGCAGATGTTATCCATGTAGTATCTTCCACCCCCATCTCTGGAAAACCAAGCATTGAAGGGTAATAGACACAATGAATTCGGAAACACGAAGATCAGCCAACTGGGAGAAGAAATGGAGAATCACGAACAATCCAGAGAAAGTCCTCATTGATTGCCTTGCATCAACTTCACAAAAAAATGAGGTATCCCCATCAGAGGTACACCAATCGCTATCAGAAACCCGAATAAGATCTTGGGATATGAGACCGACAGATTACTCCGCTCCACATTTCCCATCTACAAAAAACGTGAACCAAGCAAACAACTGCCTCAGTCAGCTATTCACGTTTAACGAAGCTCCTTCCACATCAAGAAGCACCTTTACAAGATGATGATGATACCTATGCTTGAATATCCTTGCGTACCCATGTCACTAACAACAAAATCCAACGTGTTAGGCTACAAAGTGTGCAGAACAGAGCACGCCGCTTTATCACGGGCACCAGGTGGAGAGACAGAATCAGGATGGAAGATCTACACATTCAATAGGAGATTTATGCAATAAATATCAGGCTAGAAGAATTAAAGAAGAGACAAATATGCGACATGCAGGAACTCTATATACCAGACAGAGAAAACCCTCCCTAACCAACAGACACCATCGACTACATCATCAACACACCTCCCCACAGAACCTAAAGGATGATCCTCCAACAAAGAGTCCGACGCTTCGTCCACAAGTAGAATTTCCCGAGACCAATGATTCTGAGTGATCTCACCGAAGAGATAGAAGAATGGATACCACCATAACCATTCTGTGTCCAACAAGGATAATAATGACCCAGTTTATGTAGATGAATGGTTCAGAGAACCAACATGTTGATGAATTAGACACATGTGCAACACTTGAGTATCTTTATTGAGGAAACGTTTCTCCACACAGTAGCTTCATCAGTCCATACAAAGGAGAACATTGAAGAACAGGAGGAGTTTGAGGTAATCAGTCTCTCAGCCTTGAGACGATGTGGTCAGTCCATCAAGTACATAAGCTACTTCTTCGCACACATGCTGTATTCTTTTCAAGATTGATGGACTGACCATATCAACTCAAGGCTGAGGGACTGATTACATCAAACTCCTACTGTTCTTCAGTGTTATCCTTTGTATGGACTGATGAAGCCAATGTGTGGCGAAACGTTTCCTCAATAAAGATACCCAAGTGTTGCACATGTATCTAATTTATCGACCCAATTTATGGAAACTTTACTTCAAACAAACTACAGCTTACAATTAACCTTGTATCATCTACAAACATTTTATGCAGGGCACCACCTCAGAAACAACTCAGCCGACCAGCAGCTCCAGGAAAGCAGCCAGACTCCACCAAGCGCCCTGCAACCATCACCTTCAGCAAGCACCCTACAACCTACCTCTTGCACAAAAAAGAGCAATTGCAAGCAGTATACTTCCTTCCAACTCAGCAACATGCAAGCATACAGCTGGTAAAACTGTGTACAGCTGATAGGTAGTGGGGTTATCCCCATTCTATGAACTTTATATTCTCATAAATAACAAAACACACGCAAACACACTTGCATTAATTAAAATACACCATATATCTTTATTACCCCACCTCCCCTCCCCCCACCCTCCCTTTTCCCACATTTCCATTCTTACTCATCCTTCTTTCTTTCCCATCTTATCAAAGCTCTCGTCATGACTCAACTCATCTTCTGTAAGTGTGACTTTGTAAATGGTCAAAGTCTGGCTGAAACGTTGTTCTGATCTCCTCTCTCGCATGTGTGGGTTATTTACATATTGTTCCATTCGCGGTATTGTGCCTATTTGTTTTTCCTACACACTATAACCTGAGCCTCACTGTCCTCGTAAAAACTATTCGTTGCTGTCAGTAACCTACCTCCTATTCCATACAGTGGCAACTTCTGTCACACTGACCCCCTATCCACCCTATCATACAGCTTTTCTAAATCCAAAAATGCAACAAAAACCTCTTTTACCATTATCTAAATACTGTTCATCTATGTGGCCTACACCCCATCCTCCTACCCTTCCTAAAGACTCCTTTTTTTATCTGCTATCGTGCTCTTCGTTTTACTCTTAATTCTTTCAATAATAACTCCACCATACACTTTACCAGGTACACATATTTAACAGGCTCAATACCCTATAATTTTTACACTCTTTTTTGTCCTCCTTGCCTTTATACAAAGGAACTATGCATGCTCTCTGCCAGTCCCTAGGTACCTTACCCTCTTCCATATATTTATTAAATAAAAACGCCAACAACTCCAAAACTATATCCCCACCTGCTTTAAACATTTCTGCCGTCTTTATTCCATCGATCCCAGCTGCTTTACATCCTATCACTCTACCCACTGCTTCACACACCTCCCCAACACTCACAACTGGCTCTTACTCATTCCTCCAAGATGTTACACCTCCCTGCCCAATGCATGAAATCACAGGTTCCCTATCTTCATCAACATTTAACAGTTCCACAAAATATTCCCTCCCTCTTCCCAGTCCCTCTAACTCTGTCTAATAACTCTCCTCTCTTATTTTTAACTGTCAAATCCATTCTCTCCCTAGGCTTTCTCAACTTATCAATCTCACTCCGAAGCTTTTTCTTATTCTCAAAAAAATTGTTGATAGCATCTCACCCACTCTCTGTTTATAAATAAACAAAAAGTTGGACTAGGGGCTCGAACTGTGGTCTGTAAACTGACAGTCCGATGCTCTACCATCTAGGCTAACCCAGGCCTCTAATAGGAAGGATTAGGAGGTAATATTTACTGCATTACATTCGGTCTGAGGCACCAACTGTTGCGCAACTGAACTCTTCCCTCGGCCCAGGAGTTGTAACAGTAGATGTATTCTTACCCCCTCCCCCTCCCCTGACGCTATATCGTCTATGAACTTAAATTAGATTGCAATAAAAAAACTGTCGATGAATAAATAGAAGTGTGGATCAGGGGCTCGAATCACGGTCAGTAAATTAACAATTCAACGCTCAGTTATCCAGGCTAACCAAGGCTTATGAGTTTTAATCAAACAATATGTAGACGGGAGTGTTCCTGATCTTTCTGACAGTTGTTTAATGAATTCCTCATTACTTCACAGTAAAGCTGTAAGTTGATACCATGTTCATGTTTCCACTATAATGTAACTCAGTGGGTCCCAAACTTTTTCAGGTTTTTCAGGCTGCCGCCCCCAGGCCTCCCAGGCCACATCCCTAACGCCCCATCTACACACACATACGAACACACCTCTCGCTTAGCATTAGGTTTAGTACAAATTCAAAATAACTAACAAATCTATCACTATAAACAAGCGAATTTATTTCACAAATAAAAATTAACATAGTAAACCAATTAACTGACCAATATGAAAGGGTAAATTTACATCTCATCAATAACTACACTGTCTTCACAATTTTAATGAGATGGATGAGGTTGGTGCAGCAACATCAGCTTCACAACATAATACGTGATGGCACAAAGAACTATTAGATCCCCACCTTCAGTAATTGTCAGTGTGTTTCTTGGCGTGGAAAGAAACCTGGCGACAGTACTGAAGCTTCACTCTACTATATACGATGTTGGGAAGACAGTAAAATGCATCTTGACTTTGTTCCACAGTGCACGGTATGGTCACAGTGCAGGGTAGTGGTCACAGAGCAGGATAGTGGTCACAGTGCAGGGTATGGTCACAGTGCAGGATAGTGGTCACAGTGCAGGGTAGTGGTTACAGTGCAAGGTAGTGGTCACAGTGCAGGGTAGTGGTCACAGTACAGGGTAGTGGTCACAGTGCACGGTATGGTCACAGAGCAGGATAGTGGTCACAGTGCAGGGTAGTGGTCACAGTGCATGGTATGGTCACAGAGCAGGATAGTGGTCACAGTGCAGGGTAGTGGTTACAGTGCAGGGTAGTGGTCACAGTGCAGGGTAGTGGTCACAGTACAGGGTAGTGGTCACAGTGCACGGTATGGTCACAGAGCAGGATAGTGGTCACAGTGCAGGGTAGTGGTCACAGTGCACGGTATGGTCACAGAGCAGGATAGTGGTCACAGTGCAGGGTAGTGGTCACAGTGCAGGGTAGTGGTCACAGTGCACGGTATGGTCACAGAGCAGGATAGTGGTCACAGTGCAGGGTAGTGGTCACAGTGCAGGGTAGTGGTCACGGTGCATGGTACTGGTCACAGTGCAGGGTAGTGGTCACAGAGCAGGATAGTGGCCACAGTGCAGGGTAGTTTTTACAGTGCAGGGTAGTGGTCACAGTACAGGGTAGTGGTCACAGTGCAGGGTAGTGGTCACACAGCAGGATAGTGGTCACAGTGCAGGGTAGTGGTCACAGTGCAGGGTAGTGGTCACAGTGCAGGGTAGTGGTCACAGTGCAGGGTAGTGGTCACAGAGCAGGATAGTGGTCACACTGCAGGGTAGTGGTCACAGTGCAGGGTAGTGGTCACAGTGCATAGTGGTCACAGTGCAGGGTAGTGGTCACAGTGCAGGATAGTGGTCACAGTGAAGGGTAGTGGTCACAGAGCAGGATAGTGGTCACACTGCAGGGTAGTGGTCACAGTGCAGGATAGTGGTCACAGTGCATAGTGGTCACAGTGCAGGGTAGGGGTCACAGTGCAGGATAGTGGTCACAGTGAAGGGTAGTGGTCACAGAGCAGGATAGTAGTCACAGTGCAGGGTAGTGGTCACAGTGCACGGTAGTTGTCACAGAGCAGGATAGTGGTAACAGTGCAGGGTAGTGGTCACAGAGCAGGATAGTGGTCACAGTGCACGGTAGTGGTCACAGAGCAGGATAGTGGTCACAGTGCAGGGTAGTGGTCACAGAGCAGGATAGTGGCCACAGTGCAGGGTAGTGGTCACAGTGCAGGGTAATGGTCACAGTGCAGGATAGTGGTCACAGTGCAGGGTAGTGGTCACAGTGCAGGGTAATGGTCACAGTGCAGGATAGTGGTCACAAAGCAGGATAGTGGTCACAGAGCAGGGTAGTGGTCACAGTGCAGGATAGTGGTCACAGTGCAGGGTAATGGTCACAGTGCAGGGTAGTGGTCACAGTACTGGGTAATGGTCACAGTGCAGGGTTGTGGTCAGAGTGAAGGGTAATGGTCACAGTGCAGGATAGTGGTCACAGTGCAGGGTAATGGTCACAGTGCAGGGTAGTGGTCACAGTGCAGGGTAATGGTCACAGTGCAGGATAGTGGTCACAGTGCAGGCTAATGGTCACCGTGCAGGATAGTGGTCACAGTGCAGGGTAATGGTCACAGTGCAGGGTAGTGGTCAGAGTGAAGGGTAATGGTCACAGTGCAGGATAGTGGTCACAGTGCAGGGTAGTGGTTACAGTACAGGGTAATGGTCACAGTGCAGGATAGTGGTCACAGTGCAGAATAGTGGTCACAGTGCAAGGTAATGGTCACAGTGCAGGATAGTGGTCACAGTGCAGGGTAATGGTCACAGTGCAGGATAGTGGTCAGAAATACTGGCCACTATCCTGAACTACTTATTTCTAGTTGTCTTGTAAATAACAACTCTGGAAACAAGCTTTTATCACAGACGAAGCGAACATAATCACGAATCAAAGATTCATTGCCTGGCAGAGTAGACTATCTAATTGTAAGCCAAATTCTATTGGCTTAAGCACGTTCCACGATGTGCCTTAGCCCTTGCAGACGTGAAAATCCGATCATCACCAGTGATCACGGCATCTGCTGTCTGATCTGGCTTGTGTGTTGCGTGTTGCGTGTGTGGCATCCGAGCAAACGTTCGGACTTTTAACTCCGTCTTCGGATCACAAAATAAAATAAAACAATGCTTTCGTGTGTAACTCTATATTAATTTTATTCTCTGTAAAGCATTTGTGTTGAGCGTTCGTGACTAAGGTTTTGTCATATAGACTATGGAAAACAAACGCTCCCTTGGTTCTGATTCCACCCTGCCTTCCCACCGCCTTTCTTTTTCCTCAACTTTCCCCTGGATCTTTCCACTGCCCCCATAGGGGAGGTACTGCCCACTTTGGGAATCACTCATCTAACTTGTCCATAATTACTATTGCATTTCGTAGGGTGAGGTCTAGGATCTTTCCTTAATTCATAGTATTACTTAACAAATCGTTGAGGACACTTCGGTTCCACAGGTCTCAGTAAGTCCCATATACCATGCCTTTGCAAATGTTGTACGTTTCCGGGATTAGGTCACTTTGCTTTTTTTTCAAATTAAAAAAAAAACACTTTGCAAGGTCAATATAATTAGTTTCCCCACTAGTAGACGCAAAATTTAACCCATATTCTAGCACTGTTTATTGGTCCCGGGTAAGTTCAACACTCGACAGTTTAATACAGAAGTCGGGGAACTAGGGTAAATTGCCCTTCATGGGGTGAAAATTAAAATCTCAGGGATTATGAAGGCTCAATAAACATATAAAAAATTGCACAAAAATTGATAATTTAATAAACGAGGCAAATTACAAAAGTTATATTTTTTTCAAATATATAATATGTAATTTCCTAATAAAATTAAAAATATAATTTGTAGGTACCATTTCTTAAGTTAGCAAAGATGTAAAATGGGTAAGGACTGCAGCGGCTGGCAACAACGGGAGTGTCAGTAGTGACTCAGGAGTCGGCACGACATCCGCACGTCCCATTGTTGACACACCCTCACCTAACATTTGGCTTAATGTCCTATCTCGCTATCAATAATTGTTTCTGCTTGCAGTTATAGAGCATCTTATTAAACTCAGAAAAAGTTCTCTGATTACTTTGCAGATCTTGATTCATATACATAAGAACATAAGAAATAAGGAATACTGCAACAGGCCTATTGGCCCATGCGAGGCAGGTCTAAGTCTCCCACCGGCTTAAGCCGATGCCCTAACCTACTCAGCTCAGGTCACATTCACTTAAGGAAGGAGCATGGCATCTCACCTAGCAGCACAAGCTAGTCAGGTCCAACTGACACCCACGCGCACCCACTCATTTTAAAACTACATAATGGTTTAGTCTCTATAACTGTACTTGGGAGTGTGTTCCACTCATCCACAACTCTATTACCAAACCAGTGCTTTCCTATATCCTTCCTGAATCTGAATTTTTCCAACTTAACGCAATTACCGCGAGTTCTGTCTTGGCTAGATATTTTTGGTACCCTATTTACATCCCTTTATTTATTCCTGTTTTCCATTTATACACCTCAATCATATACCCCCTAATTCTACGCCTTTCTAGACTGCAGATTCAGGGCCCTCAGTCTATCCTCATAGCGAAGATTTCTGATGCATGGGATCATCTTGTCATCCTCCTTTGTACGTTTTCCGGAGCATTTATATCCATTATGTAATACGGTGACCAAAACTGTACAGCATAATCTAGATGAGGCCTAACCAAGGATATATAGAGTTGAAGAACAACTTGAAGACTCTTATTATTTATGCTTCTTGATATGAAGCTAAGGATTCTGTTCGCTTTATTGCGAACACTTATGCACTGTTGTCTTGGTTTTAGGTTACTATTAACCATAACTACCAAATCCTTTATGCTATCAGTAATATTAAGATCTACATTATTTAGTTTATATGTGGCATGGTAATTTTCCTGTCCAATCTCTAGAACTTTGCATTTGTCTATGTTAAACTGCATCTGCCCTTTTCCGACCACTGCATCTTATTCAAATCTCCCTGGAGTGTTCTAATGTCCTCAACAGAATGAAGTGGAAGGCCTATTTTGGTGTCATCGGCAAACTTGCTTAATTAAGTCGCTGTCTATTCCCTCATCTATGTCGTGTTTGTAGATTGTGAACAACAAGGGGCCCAACACTGACCCCTGTGGAACACTGCTTGCGACGCTTCCCCACTCTGATTTCTCCCCATTCATGCAAACTCTCTGCTGCCTATTTGTCAACCATGTATCTATCCAGAAAAAAATTTCTCCTCCTATTCTGTGTCCCTTAATTTTCCTCAATAGTCTATGATGTGGGACTCTATCAAAAGCCTTACTGAAGTCCATATACACAATATCATATTCATTACCATGATCTACTTCCTCAAATACCTTAGTGAAAAAAGTCAACAAATTCGTAAGGCAGGAATGCCCTTTTGTAAAACCGTGCTGAGATCAATTCATGCTTTTCAAGATGGCTACGAATTGCCTCTGCAATTATTGATTTCATAAGTTTTCCCACTATGGAGATTAGGCTTATTGGTCTATAGTTCGAAGCCAAGGACCTGTCATCTGCTTTGAAAATAGGTATCACAGTTGACATTTTCCACTTATCTGGCACTATGCCAGTTTGTAGTGATATGTTGAAAAGAGTAGCCAAAGGTTTGCTAAGTTCCTCTTTACATTCCCTTAGAACCCTTGTGTACAGTTCATCAGGACCTGGGGATTTGTTTGGCTTTAATTTATCTGTTTGTCTAAGGAGCATGTCACTTGTGACCCTAATCTTGCATAGTTTATTATCGTCCTGTCCTACATAATTTATTATTTCTGGAATATCTCTAGTATCTTATTGTGTAAAAAGTGAGAGGAAGTAAGTGTTAAAAATTCTACATACTATTTCCTTATCACTGTCGGTGAGCTGACCCGAGTAACTTTTGAGTGGGCCTATCTGGTCCTCAATCTTACTTCTGTATACCTGAAAGACTCTTTTTGGGTTAGTCTTCTATTCTCTTGCAGCTTTAACCTCATAATCTCTTTTTACTTTTCTTGTTCCCTTTATTTCTCTTTGTAACTGAAGATATTGATTTCTTAACTGCCCATCTCCTCTTTTGATACGTCTATATATGCCTCTCTTTTGATCAATGAGATGTTTTAATTTATTGTTTATCCATTTGGGGTAATTTTTGTTTGATCTAATTTCCCTACTCGGAACATAAGTTGTCTGAGCAGCTAAACTCTGAAAAAAATCATATTGGCAACGATCACCATTACCTGACCCATAGTCAGGTCATTACAGTTCAGCCCACTCTGGTGGACTGAACTGGAACGGGGATAGAGACTTGAATGTCATTATTAGGGTAATTCCATGATATATTAAAACTGAGTGATTTGTGATCACTTTCCCCAAGCTCATCGTTAACCTCAAGATTATTAATTAGCGATTCCCTGCTACCTCATCGGTTAGGAAAATGATAGGATGGACAATGGGAACCTTCAAAACTAGTGATACCAAGCCCATGATGACACTCTTCAAATCGCTTGTTCTCTCTAGGCTGGAATACTGCTGTACACTAACGGCTCCCTTCAAGGCTGGCGACATTGCAGACCTGGAGAGCGTACAAAGAACTTTCACAGCACACTTAAGTACGATAAGGTACCTAAACTACTGGGAACAGTTGAAGGTCCTTGATCTGTATTCTCTGGAAAGAAGGCGAGAGAGATATATGATAATATACACTTGGAAGGTCCTGAAGGGATTGGTACCAAGCCTACACACGAAAATCACTCCCTATGAAAGCAAAAGACCCGGCAGGAGATGCATCACTCCCCCGATGAAAAGCAGGGGTGCCACGACTACATTGAGAGACAACATAGTGACCGGGGCCCAAGACTGTTCAACTGCCTCTTAGCGTATATAAGGGGGATTACCAATAGAACTCTGACTGTCTTCAAGAAGGCATTGGACAGGCACCTAAAGACAGTACGTAATCAACCCGGCTGTGGTTCGTACTTCAGTTTGCGTGCTGCCGGCAGTAACAGCCTGGTTGATCAGACCCTGATCCACCATGAGGCCTGGTCTCAGACCGAGCCGCGGGGGCGTTGACCCCCGAAACTCTCTTCAGGTAAACTCCAAGTTACTATTTTTTATTTTATGCAGATTATTTTTCATTTTATTTTGTTAATTTTGTGTTTTATTTTAAAGTTGCTTAATCATGTACAATGTAAACTTTCCAGTTTGTGTGACCGTTCACCATATAAATGGATTCATTAAACTATTTTGAATTTAAACACTCCTTGTGTTTTTTCCTGGATTCTGTGGACTTTCAAGTCTAGTGGATAATTTCGCTGTACAAAAATTAGTTTTGGGGAATACCCAGAAAAGTTTGTATTATTTTGTGTTGGGATCAGCCATTTTGTGTTGGGATCAGCCATTTTGTGTTGGGATCAGCCATTTTGTGTTGGGATCAGCCATTTTGTGTTGGAATCAGCCATTTTGTGTTGGGATCAGCCATTTTGTTCTGTGAAGTTGTTTAATTTTCTATCATGTAAACATTCAGTTTTCAGTATCATTATTTTCAGTCTTCTTTATTTGTAATCTAATAAATGATCTCGCCACTCCAGTGACGTCATGTAGAAGAAATTTTGTTTCGATTTTTTTATTTTAATAATAATTAACATTTTCCTTTCATGGTTTAGTAGATCAGTTATTCTTAGTAAGGATTAACCTGTGAAGTTGGTCTGAGTCCAGGACAAATTAACCAACCTGTTGTGAAGAAGCGATGCTGGTAATACTACTTTTAATGATGTTTTTTGGGCTTTAATTAAGAAGAACAGATTTGTTAGAGAAAACAGAAAAGAAGGAAGGAAGGAAAAAGTTTAGAGAACTGGAATATGAGTCGGCGAGTGGTATCCATTATTCAATAATAGTGGATATATATATATATATATATATATATATATATATATATATATATATATATATATATATATATATATATATGTCGTGCCGAATAGGCAGAACTTGCAATCTTGGCTTAAAAAGCAACGCTCATCTTGCCATATAGGACAAGTGAAAATTCGTGTATGCAATAATTTCGCCAAAATCATTCGGAACCTAACGAAAAAGATATATTTGATTGTGTTTGTTTAGTACTAAATTATTGTAAACGTATTTAAAATATATTTAGTTGGGTTAGGCTAAAATAAATTGCTCTTGTTATAATAAGGTTAGTTTTCTAAGATTCTTTTGGTGCAAAATTAAATTTTTTTACATTAACATTAATGAAAAAAAATATATCTTTAAACGTACAAGAGAAAATTTCAGAAAGGACTTAATTTTAAATGAGTTCTTGCTAACTGACCAGTTTTACATAATCGGCACGACATATATATATATACATATATATATATATTTATATATATATATATATATATATATATATATATATATATATATACAGTGGACCCCCGGTTAACGATATTTTTTCACTCCAGAAGTATGTTCAGGTGCCAGTACTGACCGAATTTGTTCCCATAAGGAATATTGTGAAGTAGATTAGTCCATTTCAGACCCCCAAACATACACGTACAAACGCACTTACATAAATACACTTACATAACTGGTCGCATTCGGAGGTGATCGTTATGCGGGGGTCCACTGTATATATATTTTACTTATTATTTATTATCACACTGGCCGATTCCCACCAAGGCAGGGTGGCCCGAAAAAGAAAAACTTTCACCATCATTCACTCCATCACTGTCTTGCCAGAAGTGTGCTTTACACTACAGTTTTTGAACTGCAACATTAACACCCCTCTTTCAGAGTGCAGGCACTGTACTTCCTAACTCCAGGACTCAAGTCCGGCCTGCCGGTTTCCCTGAACCACTTCATAAATGTTACTTTGCTCACACTCCAACAGCACGTCAAGTATTAAAAACCATTTGTCTCTATTCACTCCTATCAAACACGCTCACGCATGCCTGTTGGAAGTCCAAGCCCCTCGCACAAAAAGCCTCCTTTACCCCCTCCCTCCAACCTTTCCTAGGCCGACCCCTACCCCGCCTTCCTTCCACTACAGACTGATACACTCTTGAAGTCACTCTGTTTTGCTCCATTCTCTCTACATGTCCGAACCACCTCAACAACCCTTCCTCAGCCCTCTGGACAACAGTTTTGGTAATCCCGCACCTCCTCCTAACTTCCAAACTACGAATTCTCTGCATTATATTCACACCACACATTGCCCTCAGACATGACATCTCCACTGCCTCCAGCCTTCTCCTCGCTGCAACATTCATCACCCATGCATCACACCCATATAAGAGCGTTGGTAAAACTATACTCTCATACATTTCCCTCTTTGCCTCCATGGACAAAGTTCTTTGTGTCCACAGACTCCTAAGTGCACCACTCACCCTTTTCCCCTCATCAATTCTATGATTCACCTCATCTTTCATAGACCCATCTGCTGACACGTCCACTCTCAAATATCTGAATACATTCACCTCCTCCATTCTCTCTCCCTCCAATCTGATATCCAATCTTTCATCACCTAATCGTTTTGTTATCCTGATAACCTTGCTCTTTCCTGTATTCACTTTTAATTTTCTTCTTTTGCACACCCTTCCAAATTCATCCACCAATCTCTGCAACTTCTCTTCAGAATCTCCCAAGAGCACAGTGTCATCAGCAAAGAGCAACTGTGACAACTCCCACTTTATGTGTGATTCTTTCTCTTTTAACTCCACGCCTCTTGCCAAGACCATCGCATTTACTGCTCTTACAATCCCATCTATAAATATATTAAACAACCACGGTGACATCACACATCCTTGTCTAAGGCCTACTTTTACTGGGAAATAATTTCCCTCTTTCCTACATACTCTAACTTGAGCCTCACTATCCTCGTAAAAACTCTTCACTGCTTTCAGTAACCTACCTCCTACACAATACACCTGCAACATCTGCCACATTGCCCCCCTATCCACCCTGTCATACGCCTTTTCCAAATCCATAAATGCCACAAAGACCTCTTTAGCCTTATCTAAATACTGCTCACTTATATGTTTCACTGTAAACACCTGGTCCACACACCCCCTACCTTTCCTAAAGCCTCCTTGTTCATCTGCTATCCTATTCTCCGTCCTACTTTTAATTCTTTCAATAATAACTCAACCATACACTTACCAGGTATACTCAACAGACTTATCCCACTATAATTTTTGCACTCTCTTTTGTCCCCTTTGCCTTTATACAAAGGAACTATGCATGCTCTCTGCCAATCCCTAGGTACCTTACCCTCTTCCATACATGTATTAAATAATTGCACCAACCACTCCAAAACTATATCCCCACCTGCTTTTAACATTTCTATCTTTATCCCATCAATCCCGGCTGCCTTACCCCCTTTCATTTTACCTACTGCCTCACGAACTTCCCCCACACTCACAACTGGCTCTTCCTCACTCCTACAAGATGTTATTTCTCCTTGCCCTATACACGAAATCACAGCTTCCCTATCTTCATCAACATTTAACAAATCCTCAAAATATTCCCTCCATCTTCCCAATACCTCTAACTCTCCGTTTAATCACTCTCCTCTACTATTTTTAACTGACAAATCCATTTGTTCTCTAGGCTTCCTTAACTTGTTAATCTCACTCCAAAACTTTTTCTAATTTTCAACAAAATTTGTTGATAACATCTCACCCACTCTCTCATTTGCTCTCTTTTTACATTGCTTCACCACTCTCTTAACCTCTCTCTTTTTCTCCATATACTCTTCCCTCCTTGCATCACTTCTACTTTGTAAAATCTTCTCATATGCTAACTTTTTCTCCCTTACTACTCTCTTTACATCATCATTCCACCAATCGCTCCTCTTCCCTCCCGCACCCACTTTCCTGTAACCACAAACTTCTGCTGAACACTCTAACACTACATTTTTAAACCTACCCCATACCTCTTCGACCCCATTGCCTATGCTCTAATTAGCCCATCTATCCTCCAATAGCTGTTTATATCTTACCCTAACTGCCTCCTCTTTTAGTTTACAAACCTTCACCTCTATCTTCCCTGATGCTTCTATTCTCCTTGTATCCCATCTACCTTTTACTCTCAGTGTAGCTACAACTAGAAAGTGATCTGATATATCTGTGGCCCCTCTATAAACATGTACATCCTGAAGTCTACTCAACAGTCTTTTATCTCCCAATATATAATCCAACAAACTACTGTCATTTCGCCCTACATCATATCTTGTATACTTATTATCCTCTTTTTCTTAAAATATGTATTACCTATAACTAAACCCCTTTCTATACAAAGTTCAATCAAAGGGCTCCTATTATCATTTACACCTGGCACCCCAAACTTACCTACCACACCCTCTCTAAAAGTTTCTCCTACTTTAGCATTCAGGTCCCCTACCACAATTACTCTCTCACTTAGTTCAAAGGCTCCTATACATTCACTTAACATCTCCCAAAATCTCTCTCTCTCCTCAGCATTCCTCTCTTCTCCAGGTGCACACACGCTTATTATGACCCACTTTTCGCATCCAACCTTTACTTTAATCCACATAATTCTTGAATTTACACATTCATATTTTCTTTTCTCCTTCCATAACTGATCCTTCAACATTACTGCTACCCCTTCCTTTGCTCTAACTCTCTCAGATACTCCAGATTTAATCCCATTTATTTCCCCCCACCGAAATTCCCGTACCCCCTTCAGCTTTGTTTCGCTTAGGGCCAGGACATCCAACTTCTTTTCATTCTAACATCAGCAATCATCTGTTTCTTGTCATCTGCACTACATCCACGCACATTCAAGCATCCCAGTTTTATAGTTTTTCTTCTTCTCTTTTTTAGTAAATGTCTACAGGAGAAGGGGTTAGTAGCCCATTGCTCCCGGCATTTTAGTCGCCTCATACGACACGCATGGCTTACGGAGGAAAGATTCTTTTCCACTTCCCCATGGACAATAGAAGAAATAAAGAAGAACAAGAGCTATTTAGAAAAAGGAGAAAAACCTAGATGTATGTATATATATATATGCATGTGCGTGTCTGTAAAGTGTGACCAAAGTGTAAGTAGGAGTAGCAAGATATCCCTGTTATCTAGCGTGTTTATGAGACAGAAAAAGAAACCAGCAATCTTACCATCATGCAAAACAGTTACAGGTTTCTGTTTTACAGTCATCTGGCAGGACGGTAGTACTTCCCTGGGTGGTTGCTGTCTACCACCCTACTACCTACATATATATATATATATATATATATATATATATATATATATATATATATATATATATATATATAAATATATATATATATATATATATATATATATATATATATATATATATATTATACTTTTTTATTTTTTATTATTATCACATTGGCCGATTCCCACCAAGGCAGGGTGGCCCGAAAAAGAAAAACTTTCACCATCATTCATTCCATCACTGTCTTGCCAGAAGGGTGCTTTACACTACAGTTTTTAAACTGCAACATTAACACCCCCTCCTTCAGAGTGGCACTGTACTTCCCATCTCCAGGACTCAAGTCCGGCCTGCCGGTTTCCCTGAACCCCTTCATAAATGTTACCTTGCTCACACTCCAACAGCACGTCAAGTATTAAAAAACATTTGTCTCCATTCACTCCTATCAAACACGCTCACACATGCCTGCTGAAAGTCCAAGCCCCTCGCACACAAAACCTCCTTTACCCCCTCCCTTCAACCTTTCCTAGGCCGACCCCTACCCCGCCTTCCTTCCACTACAGACTGATACACTCTTGAAGTCATTCTGTTTCACTCCATTCTCTCTAAATGTCCGAACCACCTCAACAACCCTTCCACAGCCCTCTGGACAACAGTTTTGACAATCCCGCACCTCCTAACTTCCAAACTAGGAATTCTCTGCAATATATTCACACCACACATTGCCCTCAGACATGACATCTCCACTGCCTCCAGCCTTCTCCTCGCTGCAACATTCATCACCCATGCTTCACACCCACATAAGAGCGTTGGTGTTGGTAAAACTATACTCTCATACATTCCCCTCTTTACCTCCAAGGACAAAGTTCTTTGTCTCCACAGACTCCTAAGTGCGCCGCTCACTCTTTTCCCCTCATCAATTCTATGATTCACCTCATCTTTCACAGACCCATCTGCTGACACGTCCACTCCCAAATATCTGAATACATTCACCTCCTCCATACTCTCTCCCTCCAATCTGATACCCAATCTTTCATCACCTAAACTTTTTGTTATCCTCATTACCTTACTCTTTCCTGTATTCACTTTTAATTTTCTTCTTTTACACACCCTACCAAATTCATCCACCAATCTCTGCAACTTCTCTTCAGAATCTCCCAAGAGCACAGTTTTTTTGGTGCAAAATTATAAATATTTACATCAACATTAATGAAAAAATATATCTTTAACCGTACAAGAGAAAATTTTAGAAAAGACTTAATTTTAAATGAGTTCTTGCTAATTGGTCAGTTTTACCTATTAGGCACGACATATATATATACACATATACATACATATATATATATATATATATATATATATATATATATATATATATATATATATATATATATATATATATAGAGAGAGAGAGAGAGAGAGAGAGAGAGAGAGAGACAGACAGACAGACAGAGACAGAGACAAAGATAAAGATCACCCACCCAGCAAAGCTAGGTGTTTTTCCTCAGCCATTGATCTTTGAGTGGATAAGATGACATGTACGTTGTGTTGTCTCTTGGGGCGGGACAATGTGTAGTGGGGTCGAACCCTGGCCTCCCGCAGTTTGGTAAATAATATATATATATATATATATATATATATATATATATATATATATATATATATATATATATATATATATATATATATTTATATATATACGGATGGTTCCAAATCTTCTGATGGTGTGGGGTTCGCAGCAGTGTTCCCTGACAATGTTGTCCGAGGACATTTGCTAGAATCTGCTAGTATTTTTACTGCTGAGTTGTATGCCATCCTCGTTGCACTTCTCTGTATTGCATATATGTCTCCTTTGATGTTTGTGATCATTAAAGATTCCATCAGTGCCTTACAAGCCATTTAACAATTTGATTCCCCTCATCCATTAGTCCTTCGTATTCAATTACGGTTGTGCCGTGTGGCTAGCAAGAATAAAGATGTTTTCTGTTATGTCCCTGGACATGTTGATGTGCAGGGCAGTGAACAAGCAGATACTGCTGCACGGTCAGCGGTATTTAAGCTTCCGGTGTCCTATAGAGGTATTCCGTTCAGGGGGTTATTTTTCAGTCATCTCTGCTCGTCTTCGCGACTGTTGGCAAGAACGGTGGTTGGGCATGCACCATAACAAATTGTACTCAATTAAACCGCTTTTAGGTTTGTGGTCATCTTCTTACCACTGTTGCAATACTCAGAAAACTGCGCTCTCCAGTTTCCACATTGGCAATACTCGCCTTACCCATGGGTACCTCATGGAACGACACCCTCTTCCTCTCTGTGAGGTTTGTCGAGTCCCTATTTCGGTTCTTCACTTTCTTGCCAATTGTCCGGTTTACCAGCGACCTCACAAGATTTACCTCCAACGCCGCCGCCGCCGCCGCCGCCGCCCTACCACTCTTACTTTATCTTCCCTTCTTGCAGACAGCCCTGCCTTTGACTTACAATCACTTTTTGACTTTTTGTCAGCAACTGTCTTACTGTACAAGCTTTGACACATAGCCCTTAGCGTCCCCGTCAGCCCTTTTCTCCCCTCACCTCTGATCCCCTCTCCACCTAGCTGTTTATAGCCTCAACAAAATATTCTGCCCCGCAGCGCTGTATGACCCTTGTCGGTTTAGCGCTTTCTTTGATTATAATAATAATAAGCACACGAATGTAAGGTGGTTGGAAAACCATCTGTATGGCTGTGTTTTCTTGACATAAGACAGTTATAGGGGAAGGTGTATAACTGGCCTTTTCCCATTGGGCCCCTGCAGATGTATAGCAAAAAGTATTAAGAAAGTATGGTATTAGAATACCAACCTTTCAATAGGGGTTAGTATTGTATAACAGTAGACAGGGTCGGTGTAAATATTGTAAAGAAAGGAGCAAAATAGGAAGCTTTATGAAAAAAGTAAAATACAGGATTGTGTTTTGAAATGAGTTTTTGTCATCAGTCATGTTAAATATAACATAAATATTTACCCTGGTTAGTAGGATGGTAAACAGTAACCACCCAGGGAGGTACTACCGTCCTGCCAGGTGAGTGTTAAACAAAAGCCTGTAATTGTTTTACGTGATGGTAGGATTGCTGGTGTCTTTTGTCTGTCTCATAAACATGCAAGATTTCAGGTATGTCTTGCTACTTCTACTTACACTTAGGTCACACTACACATACATGTACAAGCATATATATACACACCCCTCTGGGTTTTCTTTTATTTTCTTTCTAGTTCTTGTTCTTGTTTATTTCCTCTTATCTCCATGGGGAAGTGGAACAGAATTCTTCCTCCGTAAGCCATGCGTGTTGTAAGAGGCAACTAAAATTCCGGGAGCAAGGGGCTAGTAACCCCTTCTCCTGTATAAATTACTAAATTTAAAAAGAGAAACTTTCGTTTTTCTTTTTGGGCCACCCTGCCTTGGTGGGATACGGCCGGTTTGTTGAAATATATAATATATACATATATATATATATATATATATATATATATATATATATATTATTGTGACCACGAACGAGTGGTATTGGTCAATAACAACACTGCACTAACCAAGGACTCGAACCCATGCTGCTTTGGCCTGCCTCATGGTGGGCGAAAATGCATGACGCCCTAATCCACTGGACCATACGATCCTTACAAGTAGGCATCCAGCGGAACTGGATGTTGTACTTCCTACCATCGCAAACCACCGCAGAAGGGCGATTTTAGCTATGTAAGACAAGCCACGGGGGATGGAAATCTGTATGTTACTCAAGCACTTTCACACTTCTCAGTGCATCATCATGAGCTGTGCAACGTTGCAAGAGAGCAACTAAAGCATGGAGAGTTCTCAGGCTAGCGTAGTGCGGATGTGTCACCGTCCACGGTCTCTAAGGGCAACCCTTCGCGGTGACAAATCCGCACTACGCTACCCTGAGAAGTCTCCCTGCTTTTGTTGCTCTATTGCAGCGTTGCACAGCTCCTGATGATGCACTGAGAAGTATGAAAGTACTTGAGCTACAGATTTCCACCCCCCGTGGCTTGTCTTGCATATATATATATATATATATATATATATATATATATATATATATATATATATATATATATATATATATATATATATATATATATATAGTGTGTGTGTGTGTGTGTGTGCGTGTGGTGTGTGCGTGTGGTGTGTGCGTGTGTGTGTGTGTGTGTGTGTGTGTGTGTGAGGAATCAATAATTATCCAGGTGAAATGTGTCCACTACTAGATCAGGGCTTTCCCAGTGCTGGGAGAAGCGAGATGAAACCCCATAATGGTCCTCGTCTCCTGGGGAATCATCTATTAAGGCTGCCCGTGAGGCTATGGAATGCAGACCAGAAGTAAGACTCGATAGTTGCTTACCTAATAGGGGACGAACGAACACACACACACATACACATACTGGCTACTCTTGGATGTTGCTCTTTTGTCTGCTGCTTGGTGTTGCTCTACTATCTGCTGCTTGGTGTTGCTCTACTATCTGCTGCTTGGTGTTGCTCTACTATCTGCTGCTTGGTGTTGCTCTACTATCTGCTGCTTGGTGTTGCTTTACTATCTGCTGCTTGGCGTTGCTCTACTATCTGCTGTTTGGTGTTGCTCTACTATCTGCTGCTGGATTTTGCTTTACTACCTGCTGCTAGGTTACTGGTTGCTGGTAGGCAGGGGCTGCGACTAAAGTATCGACCGCAGGTAAGTTGCAATTTGAGGAAGTAACTGTACCTACACAGGACACTTGAGGATCGCTGAAATGTGAATTAATGATAACCAAAACACAGAGGAAGAGTTAGGTTTGAGTGAACCAAGAAGGGAATTGGTGGTAGTAAGGTTTATGTACAAGATGGACGAAGAGTGGTTAAAAAAGTTTAGTGATTCTTGCAAAATGATGGAGGAGAAAGTACGAACGGTATCTCAGAGAACTTGGAACAAGAGAGACGGGATGCAACTGCTACAAGAGGATCTGAATAAGTTGAGGAAAATACAGAGGATAAAGGTAGGTTGAAATGAGATAAGAGCATGAATAGCAAGTGTGGACTCAGTATAGAAGAGGGATCAAACGACATACTTTCAGTAGACTGGGAGGTGCAGATGATAAGGGGAACAACAAAGAAATTGCACAAAACTGACACACATCTGGTAAGAAAGAAAATGGGAAGAGGAGAGAGAGGGGCGTCGTTGATTTTCCTTGGGCTTCAGGAGGTTAAAAGGAGGACTCGTTATGTAATATGGAAGGCAGAGGCAGAGGAGAATCAAAATATTTTCAGACTTATAAGTGGGGAGGTCGAAGTGACCCAGATGACAAATTTTAAGAGACTTGGAAAGTACTCGGGGGATGAGGGGCAATACTTCCTGTCTAATTAACCCTCATAACAGAAATGGAATGGAAGCCATTGTTGAGGCAGAGAGAAAAATACTGTTGGCGTACCTCGACTAGGACAGAGCAAGAAATGAAACAATAAAGTCAGAAGCAGGAAGGAGTGACAGGGTATGCATCGACATGTGTGGATTTTCAGCCTCCAGAGAAACGCCAGACACACCCCTACACAGAGATACCTCAAACCCCAGACCCCCTTCCAGGCACAATAACTCAAAACATGCCATACCACACTCTCCTACTCACACCCACAGTCCTCACCCTAACCCTCAGACGCTGTGTCTCTACATCCCAACCTTTTCCTTTACTTAATCTACGTCTAAAATCCTAATCTCTTCAACTGAAAAAAAAAAAAACACTCAACCTTGCCCCCAGCACTTATCAATTTCCCCTCACTTCCCTGACCCCAGTGCATGGACCAAAATTTTAGGAACCTCAGAAAAGGAGCAGAGTAATGGAAAGGAAGCTGAAAGCATGGTACTCAATGCAGATGAGATAACTAAGAAAAGTGAAGAATAGAATGAATAAATAGCGAAGCATTTCTACACATTAGAGCACTGAAAGATACAAAGCTCACGGAGATGATAACAGACGCTGTCTTCCTGGTCGGATATTGGATAATGAGGAAAGACCGATGGAACAGATGAGGTGTAGGAAAGCAGTGTTTATCAGTGTATTGAAGAGATGAGAAGAATAGGCAGAGGGGAAGCAGATGACTACATAGTAAACGCATAGAAAACCAGGAGTCCTAATGTGATGACAGCAGTGATGTACAGGCCGCCACTAAACAGCAAGAGGCCAAGACAAGAATGTTTCTTGTTTCCCATTTCTCCTTGTGGTTAAAGTCACTCATAATCAGCAGCTTTGTCCTGCTCATGTGTGCTCCTGTGGTCACCTGAGGTGACGAGAAGAGCACACATGAGCAGGACAAAGCTGCTGATTATGAGTGACTTTAACCAAAAGGAGAAATGGGAAACAAGAAAAATGGAGGAATAAGATGCTGGAGGTAATAATGGAGAACTTCATTTACCTTCATGTTAGAGGACACACCTAGAAAGAAAGACTAGGTTTTACATATGAAAACCCCCTTGGCGCAAATGACACACGGTCGTGAGTTTTTAACACATTGCAAAAGTATATCTGGAGAAAGAAGCAGCACAAGAAGGATGAGAGAAGCCAAGCTTCAAAGGCGGAGACTACACAGGCGTGAAGCAATTCCTAAATGAGGAGTAAAGAGGAAAGAAACTAGAGTGGAAGATAGTGGATGAAATGATGGAGAATGTGCCTGAGAGTGCAGGAGGGAAGGAGAGAAATTCGTATGTAGATGCAAAAGTAACAACTGGAGGAATTAAGTGAGCCTATGGTTACCCATTGGTGCAGATAGGCCAAAGCTAAATGTGCTAGATTAGGAAAAAATATAGAAAGCAAATAACTCAAGAAAATAAGGAATCGAACAGAAGAGAAAAGAACCACAATGCATGGGTATGAAGAGAGGCACAATGACAGTTTGAGAATGACTTATCATCGAAGGCCAAAACCGACTGAAAGTTATTATATAACTGCATCAGGAAGAAGATAATGGTGAAGGACCAGGTAATCAGGCTAATGGACATATGAGAGCTCGGAAGCAATCACCAGGAAGTCTGTAAAGCGCTCAGCAAAAAAAAAAAAATCAGTATTATTCTCAGCGGAAACAGGAAGGCTACCAGCGAATTGAAGCTGGACACAATACGTACAACAAGGATAAAGATAAAGAAATTTTTGGGTGAGTTAGATACCTCGAAGGCAGTGGGACCAAGAAATATTTCTCCATGTGTCTGAGAGAGGAAGCAGAGGTATTGTATATGCTACTAGCAACAATCTTCAACAGGGAAACTACCGAGGTATGTAAGATAGAAAATACTGTCCCAGTTTTTAAGGCAGCATCAAACTACTGACCAGTGTCATTGATGAACACAGAATATTATTACTACTTCTACTAATACTAATAATAACAATAATAATAATAATCTTTAAAATAATAATAATACTAATAATAAAATATCTTCATTTCTACAAGTACATGTACAAGGTATATAGGCCTAGCTGGAATCAGTGACATACTACTATATAGAAAGTCTCTTGTTATGCAGAGCATTTCGGGCAAATTAGGTCAGTTTTGTCCCAGGATGCAAAGCACACGAGTCGACTAACACCCAGGCACCCATTTTATATTGATGGGTGAACATGGACTGCAGGTGTCATATGAAAACACGTTCTAATGTGTTCTAGCTGTACAAGGGATTCGAACTCCGGACCTCAATGTATGAACTGAGTCCGCTAGCTATCGAGCTACGGGAATGGATGGTTGTTGAGAAGACTATCAGGAAAAGAGAGCTTCAGCACCTAGAAAGGAGTTGGCTCTAAAAATGGTAAATCCTGATTCAGAAACGCTTCGTGAGCGTATACAACAAAGTAACAGAGTTAGGCAGGAGAGATAGAGGGACAGGCAGATTGCATTTTCTAAGAATGTAGGAAGTCTTTAGGCACAGTACTGCAAAAGAGCCTGGAGCAAACAGGCAAACAGGAATAAATGCAACTGATCAAACCATACCTAAAGGGAAGGAAACAGCGAGTGCTTGTCCGAGAGGTGGTACCGACGAATGAGGTTCAATAAGGGTCATTACTATGATCAGTTCCATTTCTTGTGAAAGCGAATGACATGATGATCATATGAAACTAATGAGCAGAATACAAGGAGAAGGGACCATGTGTGAGGGAAAAGTTCAATAGATAGGAGTAGCGAGGGAGTATATAGTAACAATAGTTTCATTGCCGGCTACTTATTAAGGTAGGGTAAGTCCAGCTCCCGCCTTTTCTCCCCCACTCCTAAAGTGATAGTTTGATTGCAGGCTGCTTGTTAAGGTAGGGTCAGTCTAGCTCCCGCTATCCCTTCCCCTCCTTTTTGCCCCCCCTCCCCCTCCTTTCCCCCCCCTTCCCCCGAGAAGTGACGTGTGGGGCTCCGGTCCAAACAGTAATCACTAGACTCACAGCTCCCAGCACTACTGTAAGTACATGCCTGCCTTGTATTCTAGTGGATTTATTGGTTGAAAGCTTCACTTTCGATCAATAATAAACTTAGTCCTTTCAGTCTTGCTCTAAGTTGACTGTTGTAATAATCACCACATCTTTTAGGTATTGTACTTATCATGGAGAGTGATTTTTTAAGCAGTGGGTAACCTGTCTATCTTTCCAGCTTGGATGAAAGAGAGGGTCACCGGTCAATCAACGAGAAGAACTGATGGAGATGGACTAACGTCCTGAGACTTCCCCTTTTTGGATTTAATTACCTGTGCACCTGTACGAAATTGCAGGACGTAACCCCTCATCATTGCAGTGGTAAAGAACCTGTTTTCCTGTCATCGGGACATGATACTCACGGCTATACTGTGAAGAACGAACCGGTGGGTTGTAACCAACACCTGCGACCCCCCCCCCCCCATCATCAGCAACGGCTACGATTTCAACAACAGTGTCACCAACACCAGACACCCAAGTTTTATATTAGCGTTGAATTCAGTTATCATTTATATTTTTAATTTTTCATTTTCTTTAATGTAGGATTAATATTTCATACTTAAGTGTTTTATATTTTATATTTTATATATAATAAAGTGTTCATGTTTGTCTGTTATTATTTCTTTTTGTATTCATTAATTTTCCTGAGGAGGAGCCAACCTTGGTAATACTGTCTGAAGTTATTACAGGGCTGAGTAAGCCTTCACACCATGGAAGACTAGAAATGGATTTTAATAGGTCTGGTTTGAGAAGTAGTTACTGAAATTTCAACATAGAAAGTGCAAAGTTATGAAATTCAAGGAGTGGCAAAAAAAAAACGCAAACGAAGAACAGGCTGCAGGGAAGGGGCGTACAACGGCTGCAAACCTCACTCAAAGAGGACC
>NC_091331.1:32743114-32788433 GCF_038502225.1 Cherax quadricarinatus
GAACACCTAGAAAGGAATGATCTCATCAACAGCACCCAACATGGTTTCAGGGACGGGAAATCCTGTGTCACAAACCTACTGGAGTTCTATGACAAGGTAACAGCAGTAAGACAAGAGAGAGAGGGGTGGGTGGATTGCATTTTCTTGGACTGCAAGAAGGCGTTTGACACAGTACCACACAAGAGATTAGTGCAAAAACTGGAGGACCAAGCAGGGATAACAGGGAAGGCACTACAATGGATCAGGGAATATTTGTCAGGAAGACAGCAGCGAGTAATGGTACGTGGCGAGGTGTCAGAGTGGGCACCTGTGACCAGCGGGGTCCCACAGGGGTCAGTCCTAGGACCAGTGCTGTTTCTGGTATTTGTGAACGACATGACAGAAGGAATAAACTCTGAGGTGTCACTGTTTGCAGATGACGTGAAGTTGATGAGAAGAATTCATTCGATCGAAGACCAGGCAGAACTACAAAGGGATCTGGACAGGCTGCAGACCTGGTCCAGCAATTGGCTCCTGGAGTTCAATCCCACCAAGTGCAAAGTCATGAAGATTGGGGAAGGGCAAAGAAGACCGCAGACGGAGTACAGTCTAGGGGGCCAGAGACTACAAACCTCACTCAAGGAAAAAGATCTTGGGGTGAGTATAACACCAGGCACATCTCCTGAAGCGCACATCAACCAAATAACTGCTGCAGCATATGGGCGCCTTGCAAACCTCAGAACAGCATTCCGACATCTTAATAAGGAGTCGTTCAGGACCCTGTACACCGTGTACGTTAGGCCCATATTGGAGTATGCGGCACCAGTTTGGAACCCACACCTAGCCAAGCATGTAAAGAAACTAGAGAAAGTGCAAAGGTTTGCCACAAGACTAGTCCCAGAGCTAAGAGGTATGTCCTACGAGGAGAGGTTAAGGGAAATCAACCTGACGACACTGGAGGACAGGAGAGATAGGGGGGACATGATAACGACTTACAAAATACTGAGAGGAATTGACAAGGTGGACAAAGACAGGATGTTCCAGAGACTGGACACAGCAACAAGGGGACACAGTTGGAAGCTGAAGACACAGATGAATCACAGGGATGTTAGGAAGTATTTCTTCAGCCACAGAGTAGTCAGGAAGTGGAATAGTTTGGGAAGAGATGTAGTGGAGGCAGGATCCATACATAGCTTTAAGCAGAGGTACGATAAAGCTCATGGTTCAGGGAGAGTGACCTAGTGGCGACCAGTGAAGAGGCGGGGCCAGGAGCTTGGACTCGACCCCTGCAACCTCAACTAGGTGAGTACAACTAGGTGAGTACACACACACACACACACACACACACACACACACACACGCACACACACACACACACACACACACACACACAAATAGTAGAGTTACAGGCGGAGGGGGAAGCAGGAAGGGCCGGACGAATGAAGCCAAACTACAAGAAAGGGGACTACGCAAGCATAAATAACTTCCTGAATTGGGTTCAGTGGGACAGAGAACCGGCAGCGAAGTCAGTAAACGAGATGATGGACTATGCGACAACAATACGCAAGGAAACTGAGGAGAGGTTTGTACCCAGGGGTAACAGAAATAACGAGAAAGCCAGGATGAGCCCGTGGTTCACCCAAAGGTGCTAGGGAATGGAAGAAGTATAGAAGGCAAAGAAGAGCAGTCGTAGAGCCAGAAATGAATATGCACCGGTGAGAAGGGAGGCCCAAAGACGATACGAGAATGACATAGCAGCGAAAGCCAAATCTGACCCAAAGCTGTTGTACAGCCACATCAGAAGGAAAACAAGTCAAGGACCAGGTAATCGGCCTCACGTGAGGAGCTCAACGTGAGATTCAAAGAAGTGTTTAAAGAGGAGACAGAAGGGCCTCCAGAAAGGCAGAGAGGTGGCGTGCACCATCAAATGTTGGACACAATATATACAACCAAGGAAGTAGTGAAAAGGCTGCTAAGCGAAGTAGATAGCTCAAGGGCGATGGGGCCGGATAACATCTCTAAATGGGTCCTGAGAGAGGGAGCAGAGGCACTTTGTATACCACTAATACTATCTTCAACACATCTATCGAAACAGGGTGACTCGCGGAATTATGGAAGACAGCAAATGTAATCACAAGATTTTAAGAAAGTAGACAGACACGAAGCATAAAACTACAGACCAGTGTCATTGACGTGTATAGTATACAAGGTCATGGAAAAAATTATCAGGAGAAGAGTGGTGGAGCACCTATAAAGGAATGAAATTATCATCGACAGCCAGCACGGTTTCAGGGACTGAAAATCCTGCATCACAAACCTTCTACAGTTCTATGACAGGGTAACGGCAGTAAGGCAAGAGAGAGAGGGGTGGGTAGACTGCATTTTCTTGGACTGTAACAAGGCGTTTGACACAGTTACACACAAGAGATTAGTGCAAAAGTTGGGGGACCAGATAGGGATAAGAGGGAAGGCATTACAGTGGATCAGGGAATACCTGTCAGGAAGACAACAGCGGGTCATGGTACGTGGCGAGGTGTCAGAGTGGGCACCTGTAATGAGCGGGTTGCCACAGGGATCAGTTCTAGGACCAGTGCTGTTTCTGGTATTTGCGAACGACATGACGGAAGGAATAGACTACGAAGTGTCCCTGTTTGCAAATGATGAATCTGGACAGACTGCAGGCCTGGTCCAGCAACTGGCTCCCGGAGTTCAACCCCACCAAGTGCAAAGTCATGAAGATTGGGGAAGGGCAAAGAAGAGCACACAGAGAGTACAATTTAGGGGGCCAGAGACTACAAACCTCACTCAAGGAAAAGGATCCTGGGGTGAGCATAACACCGGGCACATCTCCTGAGGCACGCATCAACCAAATTACTGCTGCAGCATATGGGCACCTGGCAAACCTAAGAACAGTATTCCAACATCTAAATAAGGAGTCATTCAGGACCCTGTACATTGTGTACACTATGTCCATATTAGAATATGTAGCGCCAGTTTGGAAACCTCACCTAGCCAAGCATGTAAGGTAACGGGCTGAAAGTGCAAAGGATTGCAAGGGAAATCTACTTGGCGACACTGGAAGACAGGAGAGATAAGGGGAACATGATAACGACATGTAAAATACTGACAGGAACAGACAAAGTGGACAGAGACAGGATGTTCCAGAGATGGAACACAGCAACAAGGGGTCACAGTTGGAAGATGAAGACTCAGACAAACTACAGGGGTGTTACGAGGTACTTCTTCAGTCACAGAGTTTCAGGAAGTGGAATTGTCTGAGTAGTGATGTACTGGAGGCAGGTTCCATACACAGCTTTAAAAAATAGTATGATAAAGCTCATGGAGCAGAAAGAATGACCAAGTAGCGACCAGTGAAGAGGCGGGGAAAGGAGCTGTGACTAGACCCTTGCAACCACAACTAGGCGAGTACAACTAGGTGAGTACACATGCAATGACTCACGAAACTGCAATAACACGATTGCAAACAAACTATATCACGGGTTGAGTTAGAACACGCTATCAGAGAGTCATAAAAACTCGTCTGTAAAAACTTTCATTTGTGGTCACTGTTTAGTCTAACCTAACCTTCCTATGGTGTAGAAATATACCTAGTTGGATGAATCTTATTGTAGCTAGCTGGATCAGTGGCTAACGAGTCGGTCTGGAGTTTTATGACTCTCTGATCGCGGGTTCTAACTCCACCCGTGGTATGGTGCACACATGCAATGGTTATGAATAATTGGGACAAAGAGATGAGGATGGAAAAGTAATGGGAGGAGGAAAGGGAGAGGTCAGTCTTTATTCTTGGGCTTCAGGAGAGTGAAGAGAGGACATACAATGAAAAGCGACATAGAGAAAAACAAGAGATTGAGAATATCATCAAACAAACAGGAGAGGAGGACATGGCTGAGCTAATAAATTTTCAGAGAATAGGGAGGCACTCGACGAGAAATCAGCTAGTCAAATTGATTTTCAAGACAGAAACGGGGTGGAACAGGATCCTGCTGGAGAAACCATTACTCAAAGAATCAATAACACAGTGGAGGGCATTCCTAGACCATGGCAGAATGAGAACAGAACGACAGCAGCTGAGAGAGAAAACACAGAGATGAAATGGGCAAAACAGAGAGAAAATTCTAGAGTCAGTAGGGGTCAACCAGAGTCGAGTGTAGCAAAACGCAAATACCCACAGAACCTTGCAGTTAAACATATTACTCCAATACAAACCACACTCACATCCCACAATCCACCCCTACAGAAAAAAAAGCCCATAGCACCCGGCCAGGTCTCCCACTCCCCCAACCACGACAAACCCACAGAATACAGTGTTGGAGAAGAAACAGAAGATATGGTTCATCAACGCTGATGGAATAATGAATAATTGGGAGAAGTGGCACGAAATAATCACAGAGGTATCACCAGACATCATAGCTCTCACAGAAACCAAATTCACAGAACTGATAACAGATGCCATCTTTCCAACTATATATCAGATCCTGAGGAAGGACACAGGGAACAGAGAAGGTGAAGGAGTGTCACTGTTCATCAAAAATCAATGGAATTTTTGAGGAGTAGGAAAGAGGAGACAGAGGAGAAGCAAGGGACTATATAATAGGAACATTTCAGACTGGAGGTCCCAAGGTGGTGGCTGAAGTGATGTATAACCCACCACAGAATAGCAGAAGGCGAAGACAAGAATATGATGAGAGTAACAGAGCGATGGCTGACACACTGCCTGAAGTGACCATGTAGGCAGAGCAAAGCTACTGGTTGTGGGTGACTTCAGTCACAAAGAATCTGACTGGGAAAACCTGGAGCCACATGGGGAGAGGAGAGGTAAGCAGGAAGGGCAGGATAGACTAAGCCAAGCTACAAGAGAGTAGACTACATAGGTATGAGAAATTTCCTGCATGAGGTTCAGTGAGACAAAGAACTGACAGGAAATCAGTAAATGAGATGATGGAATATGTGACAAGAAAATGCAAGGAAGCAAAGAAGAGATTCATATGCAAGGCAACAAAAATAATAAGAAGGCCAGAATGAGCCCTTGGTTCACCCGAAGGTGTAGAGAGGCCAAAACTAAGTGTGATAAAGATTGGAAGAAGTATAGAAGGCAAAGAACCCACGAAAATAAGGAGATTAGCTGAAGAGCCAGAAATGAATATGCACTGTTGAGGAGGGAGGAACAGCGACAATATGGAAATGACAAAGCAGCGTAAGCCAACTCTGACCTGAAGCTGTTGTACAGCCACATCAGGAGAAAAACAGCAGTCAAAAACGAGGTAATCAGGCTGAGGAAGGAAGGAGGGGAGATCACAAGAAAAGACCGAGAAGCATGTGAAGAGCTCAACACGAGGCTTTAAGAAGTATTCACAGCAGAGACAGAAAGACTCCAGAAAGCCGGAATGGTGGAGTACACCATCTAGTGCTGGACGCAATACTTACAACAGACGAGGAGGTGAAGAGGCTGCTAAGCTAACTAGATAGCTCAAAAGCAATGGAGCCGGATAACATTTCTCTGTGGGTACTGAGAGAGGGAGCAGAGGCGCTCTGTGTACCACTAACAACAGTCATCTTTAACACATTAATTGAAACTGGGCGACTACCTGAGGTATGGAAGAAACAAATGTAATCCCAGTTCTTAAAAAAGAAATCAGACATGCAGCTTTAAACTACAAACCAGTGTCACTGACATGTATAGTATGCAGAGTCATAGAGAAGATTGTCAGAAGAGTGGAGCACCTAGAAAGAGCTTATGTACAACAACAAGCACGGATTCTCGAACGGGAAATCCTGTGTCACAAACCTACTGGAGTTCTATGACAGAGTGACGGCTGTAAGACAAGAGAGGGGTGGGTAGATTGTGTCTTCTTGGGCTATAAGAAGGCTTTTGATAGTTTCACACAAGAGATCAGTGCAAAGGCTAGAGGAGCAGGCAGGAATAACAGGAAAGTCACTTCAATGGATCAGAGAATACATGATTGGGAGAAAACAGCAAGTGATGGTACGTGACTAGAAGTTAAAGTGGGCACCTGTGACGAGCGAGATTCCACAGGTGTTAGGATTAAGACCTGTGTTTTTTCTGGTATATATGAATGACATGGTGGAAGGGATAGATTCACAGGCTCTGTTTGAACACGATGTGAAGCTAATGCAAAGAATTCAAAAAGATTTGGATCAAGTAGGATTACAAAGGGATCTGAACAGGTTGTACATAAGAGCATAAGAAAGAAGGAACACTGCAGCAGGCCTATTGACCCATGCGAGGCAGGTCCAATTCTCCTTCCGGCTTAAGCCAATGCCTTAACCTAGTCAGGTCAGATCACGTTCAGTTAAGGAAGGAGAGCTGCATCTGATCTAGAAGCACAAGCTAGTCAGGTCTAACTCACACCCACCCACACCAACTCATGTACTTATCTAACCTATTTTTAAAACTATACAACCTCTTAACTTCTATGACGGTACTCAGGAGTTTGTTTCACTCATCCACAACTCTATTATCAAACCATTGCTTTCCTATATCCTTCCTGAATCTGAATTTTTTCAGCTTAATGCCATTGCTGCGAGTCCTGTCTAGGATAGATATTTTTAGCAAACTATTTACATCCAATTATTCATTCCTGTTTTCCATTTTACACCTCAATCATATTCCCCCTTAATTCTACGCCTTTTTACAGAGTGTAGATTCAGGGCCCTCAATCTATCCTCTTAGGGAAGATATCTGATACATGGGATCAACTTTGTCATCCTCCTTTATACGTTTTCCAGTGCATTTATATCCATCCTGTAATACGGTGACCAGAACTGCAACAAAATCTAAATGAGGCCTAACCAAAGATATATTGAGCTGAAGAACAACCTGAGAACTTCTATTATTTATACTTCTTGATATGAAGCCAAGGATTCTGTTAGCTTTATTGCGAACACTTATGCACTGTTCTCTTGGTTCTTGTAATCAGTAAAATTAAGATCTTCATTATTTAGTTTCAATGTGGAATGGTTATTTTCCAGTCCAACATTTAGAACTTTGCATTTGTCTATATTAAACTGCATCTGCCACTTTTCCGACCACTGCATCAGTCTATTCAAATCATCCTGGAGTGCTCTAATGTCCTCATTAGAATGAATTGGACGGCCTGGTCCAGCAATTACTCCCTGGACTTTAACCTCACTAAGTGCAAAGTCATGAATTTGGAGAAGATCAAGGAAGACTGCAGATGGAATACAGGTTAGAGGGCTAAATACTACGAACCAAAATTAATGAAAAGGATCATGGAGTAAGTATCGTACTCAGCACATTTCCTGAGGTGCACATCAACCAAATAACTGCTGCAGCATATGGGCTCCTGGCAAACCTAAGAACAGAATTTTGATACCTGAGTAAGCAGTCTTTCAAGGCACTGTACACAGTGTATGTCAGGCCCATATTGGAGCATTCAGCATTAGTATGGAACCCATAACTGGTCAACGCATCAAGTAACAAGATGGATAGGGAGAGAGTGTTTCACAGATGACTCACAACAAGGGGTCACACTGGAAGTTAAAAACACAGATGAATCACAGGGATGTTAGGAAGTATTTCTTCAGTCATAGAATTTTCAGGAAGTAGAACAATCTGGAGAGTGATGTAGTGGAAGCAGGATCCACACATTGCTATAAGAAGATGTGTGACGAAGCTCACGGAGCAGAGAGTGGACCTAGTAGTGATTAGTTAAGATGCAGGACCAGGAGCTATGAATCGATCCCTGCAACCACAATTAGGTGAGTACACACACACACACACACACACACACACACACACACACACACACACACACACACACACACACACACACACACACATACACACACACATGCACAGAGCCTAGGACTTGAAAGTGCCGAAGCAGGAATGAAAGTGGCATGGTATTGGGAACAGGAATGTCAGCAGCCAGTGATGGGACTGAAGGAAGGGAAGGAGAAAGGAAGTCCCTTGTAGATCTATCAGGAAACCGAGCGATCCAGGAAATGACAAGGGAAACAATAACGAAGATGCTTAAATTGGACCCAGAGATTTGGAGTAAAAGGAAATATGAAAAAGAGGGAAAGGTTAATAAATATTCATTAGATTCCAGAGTATAAAGGGAGGAGTCACAATGTAAGATGACAGGGTAAAGAAAATGAGATTGAAAGTATTATCTAACTAAAGGGAGAGAATGACATGCTTCAACAAATTTTCAGAGCTAAAGTTTACTTGAGAGTGAAAAATCTCCCAGTCAAATTGACAGTCATGACAGAAATGATATGCAAAAGGATCATGCATGAAAAAACCATGGCTAAAGGACAAAAAAAAATTCCAGCAGGTGTACCTCGACCATGACAAAACATTAAAAGAAAACGAGTAACTGAGAGAGAGGATACAAAGTTGCAAGTAGCAGGAAATAATGAGAAGGTAGGCATCGACAGGCAGGGAAGCCCAGATTCTGGAGGACCACCAAACGCGTCCACCCACAGAACCAACAAGAGAACCCCCCTCAACCCCTACCATCCACACCCTGCCAAACATAATAACCCTAAGCAAACTAAATTCCACACACACAGTTTTCCCCCACCATAAACATTACTCTCACAACAACCACTAATAGTATCTCACCCTGCCTCCCACTCCCCCGGCCTAGAATATGGTATTAAAAAAAATGAAGGTGTGGTACACAAATGCAGATGGAATAACAAATATGAGTGAAGAAAATCATAAAGGAATCATGGAGCCATCCCCAGACATCATAACACTAATGGAAATAAAGCTCACTGGTGTGATAACCTTCGTGATCTTCCTGATTGGCTATCAGATCCTTAGAAAAGACAGGGGAAATATAGAGGGAAGAGGAGTTGCACTGCTTATCAAAATCCAGTGGAGGTTTGAGGATATGCGAGGAATGGATAGAGGGGAAGCAGATGTAGGTGCATTGTAGGTGCACTGCAGACTGGGAGTCCCAGGATGGTGACAGCAGTGATGTACAACCCGCTACTAAAAAGCAAGAAACCAAGATAAGAGTACAACGAGAGCAACAGAGGAATGGTGAACACACTGGCTAGGGTGGCCAGAAGGACCAACGTGGGAAGGGCAAGGTTAATCGTCATGGGGAACTTCAACTGCAAAGAGACTGACTGGGAAAACTTTGAGCCACATAGGGGTTCAGAAATGTGGAAGGATAAGATGCTGGAGGTAGTAATGAAAGACTTCATGTACCAGCATGTTGGACCCAAACAGAAGAGGAGGAGATAAACCAGCCAGGCTGGGCCTCGTAGTCACCATGAGCGGTTCCGATATTGGGAATATTACACACAAAAGGTCCCTCAACGCTACTGAAAATGTGGTCCTAAGTTGTAAATACATTGTAGAGTTAACAGTGGAGAGTGAAGCAACACGAGGAGGGGAGAAGCCAAAGTAAAAAAGATGGACTGCACAGTTATGAGACAATTCTTGCATAAGGTGTGATGGAAAAGAGAACTAGTGGGTAAAAAAAGGAAATGAAATGATGGAACACGTGGCCAAAATGTGCAACAGAAAATGAGAGTGATCCCATGGTTCACTCAAAGGTGTAGAGAGGCCAAAGAATAGAAAACAAAGGACTCAGTTAAAAAAAAAAGAGCTGAACCACAGAAACAGAAATGAATATGTATGGATAAGACAGGAGGCCCCACGGCATTATTAGAATGACATATCATCGAAAGCCAAGTCTGACCCAAAGTTTTTATACAGCCACATTAAGAGGAAAACATTACACCTAGGACCAGGTAATCAAGCTGAAGGAAAGATGTATGCGAAGAGCTCAGCGTAAGATTTAGGGAAGTTTTCTCAGTGAAGACAGAAAGGCTTCCAGCAAAACGAGGCAGTAAGGTACACCAACAATTGCTGGACCCAATACACAAAACCGAAGAGGAGGTGAAGAACCTACAAAGTGAACTAGATACCTCAAAGGTAGTGACAAGGTGTCAGAGTGGGTCCAAGTGGCTAGTGAGTTCCATAAGGGTCAGTTCCAGGACTCAGGTAAAAAAAAACGAGCTGAACGAAAGAAACAGAATTGAATATGTATGGATAAGACAGGAAAGGATAGACTCAGAGGTGTCCCTGTTGGCAGACGATACGGAGCTAATGAAGACAATACAAGCAGACGATGATCAGGTAAGCCTACAAGGGCCTCTGGTCCGACAAACAGATCCGGGAATTTAACCCCAGCAAGTGTAAAGTTATGAGGCCTGGACAAGGACAAAGAAGACTGCAACCGGAGTACAGCCTCGAAGAAAAGAATCATGGGGTGAGCATCATATCGAGCACGTTTCCTGAGGCGCACATCAATCAAATAACCGCTGCAGCATACGTGCACCTGACAAACCTGAGAATAGCATTTAGACATCTAAGTAAGGAATCATTCAAGACACAGTACATTGTGTACGTTAGGCCCATATTGGAGTGTGCAGCACCAGTATGGAACCCACATCTGGTCAAAGACTTCAAAAAAAATAAAAAAAAAAACTTGAAAAAGTGCAAAAAATTACAACAAAACTAGTCCCGGAGCTAAAGGACATGTTTTATGAGCAGAGTTTAAGTGAACTTAACCTGATGTCACCAGAGGATATGAGGGATCGGGGGACATGATACCGAAGTATAACATACTGAAAGGTAGGTGGACAGGGCTACAATGTTTCAGAGATAGGACACAGGAACAAGAGGCCACAACTGGAAGATGAAAACTCAGATGAGTAATAGGGATGTTAGGAAGTATTTCTTTAGTCTTAGAGGTGTTTGGAATTGGAATAATCTTTAGGGTGAAATAGTGAAGGCAAGTTCCATACATAGAGGTATGATAAGGCTCTTGGAGAGGAGAGGGAGTAGCCTATTAGCGACTACCGAAGAGGAGGGGCCAAGAACTGATTCGACCCCTGGAACCACAAATAGGTAAGTACACACACACACACACACACACACACACACACACAGACTGGATCTTGTGTTCACCCTGAGCAGTTCAGACACTGAGGACATCACTTATGAGAGGCCCCTTGGAGCTAGCGATCATGTGGTTCTGAGTTTTGACTATATAGTAGAGTTACAAGTGGAGAAGGTAACAGGAACTGAAGGGGACAGGCCAAACTATAAAAGGGGGGACTACACAGGTATGAGAAACTTCCTGCAGGAGGTTCAGTGGGACAGAGAAATGGTAGGAAAATCAGTAAACGAGATGATGGAATATGTGGCAACAAAGTGCAAGGAGGCAGAGGAAAGTTTTGTTCCCAAGGGAAACGGAAATAATAGGAAGACCAAAACGAGTCCTTGGTTTACCCGAAGGTGTAGGGAGGCAAAAACTAAGTGCAACAGAGAATGGAAAAGGTACAGGAGGCATAGGACCCAGGAAAACAAGGAGATTAGTAGAAGAGCCAGAAACGAGTATGCACAGATAAGGAGGGAGGCCCAGCGACAGTATGAAAACGACATAGCATCGAAAGTCAAATCTGACCCGAAACTGCTGTATAGCCACATTAGGAGGAAGACAACAGTCAAGGACCAGGTGATAAGGCTGAGGAAAGAAGGTGGAGAACTCACAAGAAACGATTAAGAGGTATGTGAGGAGCTCAACACGAGATTTAAGGAAGTATTTACAGTAGAGACAGGAAGGACTCTGGGGGGACAGACCAGATGGGGACACCAGCAAGGAATACACCAACAAGTGTTGGACGACATACATACAGATGAGGAGGAGGTGAAGAAACTGCTAAGGGACATCGATACCTCAAAGGCAATGGGACCAGACAGCATCTCCCCGTGGGTCCTTAGAGAGGGAGCAGATATGTTGTGCGTGCCACTTACCACAATCTTCAACACATCCCTGGAAACTGGGCAACTACCTGAGGTATGGAAGACGGCAAATGTAGTTCCCATTTTTAAAAAAGGAGACAGAAAAGAGGCACTAAACTATAGACCTGTGTCATTGACGTGTATAGTATGCAAAATTATGGAGAAGATTATCAGGAGGAGAGTGGTGGAGCACCTGGAACGGAACAGGAGTATAAATGCCAACCAGCACGGATTCACGGAAGGCAAATCCTGTGTCACAAACCTTCTGGAGTTTTATGATAAAATAACAGAAGTAAGACAAGAGAGAGAGGGGTGGGTTGATTGCATCTTCTTGGACTGCAAAAATGCCTTTGAAACAGTTCCTCACAAGAGATTAGTGCAGAAGCTAGAGCATCAGGCGCATATAACAGGAAGGGCACTGCAATGGATCAGAGAATACCTGACAGGGAGGCAACAACGAGTCATGGTACGTAATGATGTATCACAGTGGGCACCTGTGACGAGCGGGGTCCCACAGGGGTCGGTCCTAGGACCAGTGCTATTTTTGGTATATGTGAACGACATGACGGAAGGGTTAGACTCAGAAGTGTCCCTGTTTGCAGATGATGTGAAGTTAATGAGGAGAATTAAATCTGATGAGGACCAGGCAGGACTTCAAAGAGATCTGGACAGACTGGACACCTGGTCCAGCAAATGGCTTCTCGAATTTAATCCTGCCAAATGCAAAGTCATGAAGATGGGGGAGGGGCACAGAAGACCACAGACAGAGTATAGGCTAGGTGGCCAAAGACTGCAAACCTCACTCAAGGAGAAAGATCTTGGGGTGAGTATAACACCGAGCATGTCTCCGGAAGCACACATCAATCAGATAACTGCTGCAGCATATGGGCGCCTGGCAAACCTGAGAACAGCATTCCGATACCTTAGTAAGGAATCATTCAAGACACTGTACACCGTGTATGTCAGGCCCATACTGGAGTATGCAGCACCTGTTTGGAACCCGCACTTGATAAAGCACGTCAAGAAACTAGAGAAAGTACAAAGGTTTGCGACAAGGTTAGTTACAGAGCTAAGGGGAATGTCCTATGAAGAAAGATTAAGGGAAATCGGCCTGACCACACTGGAGGACAGGAGGGTCAGGGGAGACATGATAACGACATATAAAATACTGCGTGGAATAGACAAGGTGGACAAAGACAGGATGTTCCAGGGAGGGGACACAGAAACAAGAGGCCACAATTGGAAGTTGAAGACACAAATGAGTCAGAGAGATAGTAGGAAGTATTTCTTCAGTCATAGAGTTGTAAGGCAGTGGAATAGCCTAGAAAATGACGTAGTGGAGGCAGGAACCATACACAGTTTTAAGACGAGGTTTGATAAAGCTCATGGAGCGGGGAGAGAGAGGGCCTAGTAGCAACCGGTGAAGAGGCGGGGCCAGGAGCTAGGACTCGACCCCTGCAACCACAAATAGGTGAGTACACACACACGTTAAGGAACTGAAGGAAGATCTGATGTATGCAAGGAGTCTTTTTCCATGTCAAAGAGATATGAGCTACTAGAGGTTAAAAGAATTGAATCTAGCGGCATAGGAGAACAGAGGCACCAGAGAAGGCGTATTAACAACACAGGCTAGAAGGGGATAGGCCCTCTGAGAGGAGGAACACAAGAAGTTGAAGGCACAGACATAAGCTATAAAGATAAAGATGAACTATATGGTGCAAATAAAGTGGAATACCTCTACGAGGAAATGGTAGAGGAAACCTTCATAAATAGTGTAGTTCTGAAGAGATGAGAGGGATAAACAGACTTAAAGCAAACATTTACATATTGGGCCTAATCATGATTGTGAGTCCCACAGTAGTAGTTACGGTGATGTTCAACATATTACCTAGTAGTATGAGACCGAGACAAGAATATGAAGACAGCAAGGAGTTAAAACACAGCTACTTCTCATGAGCGATTCGAAATACAAGAGAAATGAGATGAATCAGCAAGATGGGACCTGGTGACTATTGCAAGTACATCTAATGTAGGCGACCATACGGTATTGATTTTTCGGTACCGTATGGAACTTTATGTGGAAGGAAGAATAACAGGTGAAGGCGCAAGAAGCGTGAATTTACAGTATTAATAATAATAAAAATATCTTTATTTCTACAAATACATGTTCAAATTATAGGCCTAGCTAACATCAGTGATATACTACATAGAAAGCCGCTTGTTATGTAGAGCATTTCGGGTAAACTAGGTAAATTTTGTCCCAGGATGCGACCCACACCAGTTGACTAACGCCCAGGTACCCATTATACTGATGTGTGAACATGAACAACCGGTGTAAAGAAACACGCCTAATGTTTCTACTCTTGCCGGGAATCGAACTTGGACCCTCGCCGTTTGAAAAAAGAGCTTTTGCCACCAGGCCACGGGCCTGGTGGCAGGGGAATGAGAGAATTCTTAAATGCAGTGGGACCTGACAAGGTGTCGCAGGGAATTCTTCGAGAGGAAGCAGATGCAATATCTGATTCACTAGGTAAGATCTATAACAAGTCAAAGAACATGGTACAGTTGCCAGTGGTATGGAAGACAACGAATGCAGTCCTTATGTTTAAAAAATGTCATAGTAAACACTAAAATATTGACTAGAATCACTGATATATATATAAAATGAAAGAGAGGATAATGAGAGGTATAACCCTTGGATAATCATTAAGGGCTCATAAATGGCAAATCTTGTTTTATCAACTTGTTGGACTTCTTTGATATAATAACAGAAGTGAGACAAGAGAGAAAGGGGGATGGGTAGATTACGTTTTTTAGTGTGTAAGGCGGCATTTGTTATTACACTACACACGAGCAAGTCATTTTTCTTTATCCTTGGGCTTCAAAACTCAATGATCTACTCTTTCCAGCGTTTATTTCAAGACCAACACCGCCCTGTCTACTACACATGATATTTAAGATAGACTGCAATCAGATTCACCAACAGTACCAAATCCACAGCTAATAAAAACAGTATGCTTAATTTCTAATTGCCCAGATCTGAAAAAAACTCCTTCACTATGGCTTGGTGATCGCTTCATTAATCATTAGGTTAAAAGAACTGGTGAATGGCTCTAGCTTAATTTAACAAGTGATCACCATAGAGCTCTCGTACTGTTTAGCAATGGCGGTCGATGCATCTCTGACGCCCGACATTATCAATGTTCTCAGTAGTGCTGGTATACTTATCCAGGCAAAGGCCAATAGTAACATGAGACACGCTATCAAAGGCTTCTGCTATGTCGAGGAAAGTTAGTTGCATTGTTTGGTCCAGAAGAATTTTTTTTTACACAAAGGGTTAGGTTAAGGGTTCCTATCTATATTTACAAACTAAAAGCTGTTAAATACTTTAACTCATTTTAAATTCTTTTTATTGTTAATCCTTTCACTATACGTCACGTTAAACTACGTCACTAAGGTCAGGATCCCTGCCCTAGGTCTACATCACGTACTCACCTCACTCAAATAAACTGTGAGTGGTAAATGTTGGACTAGATATGAGAGAATGGGTCTGTGTGATGAGTGTGGAGAAAATAAATACCTTTTGCCCCAAGCAGTGCATGATGGAAAAACAAGACTAACAGTGTAAATGGTTAATAATGGCGATTTTGAAGTATTTTCTCGGATGGTTTGTATGGATTCATTGGCTGCATTTTGGTAATATTTGAAAGAATGGAAAACAGACTACAGAAATAGAGATGATTTTGATCATTTTCTGGTCTGGATGTAGCTTGACGTTGAGCTCAAAGTATCAGAAATATTCAATTTTAGCCGATATTCCTGAGGATGAGTTAAGCCCCCTCCCTACTACCCATACTCTGTTTCATGTGTTTTTCAGTAAGCCCGATTCAATTATTGGAACGCTGTAAACCATGACCAGTCTTTACTAATTAAATTTTATTAGCCGAGAAATATAATAAAAAAATAAATAAATATTTGTTTCAGAAATGGTCCACAAATTCAATCCAGCATATGCAAGGTTACAAAGAACTAAAAGATAGACAAGAGGAAGTGTACCACACAAATAAGAGAAAACTCAAAAGTATGAAAAAGAGAATTACATATGTGGGTTAATATTAACCTAGACATCTCACCTCAGAACCATCAACAGAATAACATCAACATCAGAGGAAGGAAGCCTTCAGATCCCTGCACACGACTTATACAAGACCAGTACTGGGGTACAAGGTGCCAGTACTGGGGTACAAGGTGCCAGTACTGGGGTACAAGGTGCCACCACGAAACCCTGATCTTATGAATCACAAAATAAAACATGAGAAATTACACCGGGTTGTTTCGAGGTTGGTCATTAGTTCGAAAAGATAAGTTATGAGACTTGGACATTAGAGTACTAGTTGACCGAAGGAATTGAGGGGATATCCAAATCATAGTATGAGTGGGGCCCGAACCCATGCCAAAACTTATAAGACTTTCTGGCCTATGAGCTTTACGACTCGCTTTCCATGGGTTCGATGCCTACCCATTCTGAGATTTGTATGAAATCATGTTATTATGATTTCGTGAGTCGTAAAGAGCCATGATCTCAGTGCCAAGAAAAAATATATATTAGCTTAAAATAATCTGGGTAAAGATATAGCAAAAATTAACATAATTTAATTGATCAAAGATAAAAAATAATAAAAAGTTCGAATGACAAGGTCAAACAAATAAAATAAGATTAATTCAGTGAATCAGGTAACACAGAAAATAACACGAATTCCTGGGTAGACACGTGTCATTACTGCTATATTAAGCGGATTCACAAAGAATCAATGGACACGTGGACGAAAGTGGGGTGGAGCTTCTGATGGTGGTAACGGACCAGAAATGTTGGACGGTTTCGAGGTCATCGCATGTACCAGAGGCAGCGTTGCATCTCCCACCTTAAAAGGGATGATGGAGCGTAGATGTGTCAGGACGGACTGGTTGATTTGTTCAACTACAGTCCTGTCACTTTCGATGAATTCCGAATCAATCTGTGAGGAATTGTCCTCATAAGGATGATGTTTTCAAGGAGTACAGGATGAGAGAAACTAAAGAGTTGATTAGTTGTATATCAGATGAGGCCGTTGTTCCACTCGGTAGCTTTAGTATTCACATTTGTTCCACGTCAGTCATAATTGGACATAACAACACCAGCACGTTTGCCAATCAGAGATACCTATGTGCAGGGCTAAAATATAGAACATAAGAATGAGCTACACACTGAATACGTAAGCTGCATTTACCCAAATAAAATGAGTGATAACAAAAAATATGTTAAAAGAAAACACTGTAATCTAGTATAATTCACTAACCAAATGGTAAGAAGCACTTACACAACCTTTAATAAACAAAGAAACTGCTGGACGCAAGAGGCAAAATACCAAGGTACAACAAGCAGAGGAGGATGTCAAAGAAAAGTGAGGCTTTCCTGAAAAAATCAAGGTTTTCCTGGCTACACAAGGAGAAAAGAGGATAAAGAGAGATTAGCAGACAGTGGCAGAAACTAAATTGAAAACGCATATCTCAGACCTACCTACAGACACTTTATTCCTCACACTCAGTTTATAAGAAATATATATATATTTTTTGAGCCAATAACCAAGTGAAATGTGTATGTAAGGGTTGTAATAAAGTCCAACTCGTTACATGAATTCAGAAATGTATATGAAAATCTCCTAGAGGGCACACAATACACATTGTCGTATTTAAGATTATGAATGCCTTCCGTAAATAAAAAAAAAAAACAAGTAGCTAGAAACGCACTCCAACGCCCAGTAGAAACCGCGAGAAAGCATTAACTCACTGAAGACTGAGACAGCATCACCAACACTGCAAGTACTCAATGCACACAAGAGAGCTGCAAGATCTAGATACACGCCCCGGCGTTATTAGCTGATATAAGGACCCGGGCAGGGGTGGAGGCAACAGAGAGCATCATCAGCAGGAGACAACGCACCAGGAATGGGGATGAGTCTCCCGCGCCTGGAGGCATACGAACCTCGCTAAGTCAGCCACAACGGGACTCGCTGGGATACTGAGCAACCTGAAAGCCCATGTTAAATATGCAGATTCCTCTAGCGAGACGTAGACACCAATGAATAGCGCGAGCAACCATGTAACTGTGGAGGGAAGATGAGTGTGTGTGTGTGTGTGTGTGTGTGTGTGTGTGTGTGTGTGTGTGTGTGTGTGTGTGTGTGTGTACTCACCTAGTTGTACTCACCTAGATGAGGTTGCAGGGGTCGAGTCCAAGCTCCTGGCCCCGCCTCTTCACTGGTCGCTACTAGGTCACTCTCCCTGAGCCGTGAGCTTTATCATACCTCTGCTTAAAACTATGTATGGATCCCGCCTCCACTACATCTCTTCCCAAACTATTCCACTTCCTGACTACTCTGTGACTGAAGAAATACTTCCTAACATCCCTGTGATTCATCTGTCTTCAACTTCCAACTGTGTCCCCTTGTTGCTGTGTCCCATCTCTGGAACATTCTGTCTTTGTCCACCTTGTCAATTCCTCTCAGTATTTTGTAAGTCGTTATCATGAACCCCCCCCCCTATCTCTCCTGTCCTCCAGTGTCGTCAGGCCGATTTCCCTTAACCTCTCCTCGTAGGACATACCCCTTAGCTCTGAGATTAGTCTTGTTGCAAACCTTTGCACTTTCTTTAGTTTCCTCACGTGCTTGGCTAGGTGTGGATTCCAAATCAGTGCTGCATACTCCAATATAGGCCTAACGTACACGGTGTACAGGGTCCTGAACGATTCATTATTAAGATGTCGGAATGCTGTTCTTAGGTTTGCTAGGCGCCCGTATGCTGCGACAGTTATTTGGCTGATGTGCGCCTCAGGTATTATACTCACCACAAGATGCTTTTCCTTGAGTGAGGTATGTAGTCTCTGGCCCCCGTCTGGTACTCCGTTTGCAGTGTTCTTTGCCCTTCCCCAATCTTCATGACTTTGCACTTGGTGGGGTTGAACTCCAGGAGCCTGTTCTTGGACCAGGCATGCTGCCTATCCAGATCCCCCTGTAGTTCTGCCTGGTCCTCGTCCTATTGAATCTTCTCATCAACTTCACATCATCTGCAAACAAGAACACTTCGGAGTGTATTCCTTCCGTCATGTCGTTCACAAATATCAGAAACAGCACATGTCCTAGGACTGACCGCTGTGGATCCCGCTCTTCACAGGCGCCCACTCTGACACCTCGCCATATACCATGACTCGCTGTTGTCTTCCTGACAGGTATTTTCTGATCCATTGTAGTGCCTTCCCTGTTATCCCTGCCTGGACCTCCAGCTTTTACACTAAACTCTTTTGTAGAACTAAGTCAAACACCATCTTACTGTGCAAGAAAATGCAACCTACCCACCCCTCTCTCTCTTGTCTATGTGCTGTCACCCTGTCATAAAACTCCAGTAAGTTTGTGTCATAAGATTTTCCATCTCTGAAACCGTACTGGCTGTCTCTAATATGCTCATTCCTTTCTAGGTGTTCCACCACACCTCCTGGCAATCTTCTCCATGACTTTCCATACTATGCATGTCAGTGATATTGGTCTGTAGTTTAATGATCCGAGTCTGTCTCCTTTTCGAAAAATTGGGACTACGTTTGCTGTCTTCCGTACCTGTTTCGATAGATGTGTTGAAGATTGTTATTAGTGGTACACCGAGCGCCTCTGCTTCCTCTCTCAGGACTCATGGAGAGATGTTATGCGTCCCCATCGCCTTTGAGATATCTAGCTCTTTTAGCAGCCTCTTCACTTCTTCCTCGGTTGTATGTATTGTGCTCAACAGTTGATGATGTACCCCACCTCTTTGTCTTACTGGAGTCCCTTCTGTCTTCTCTGTAAACACTTCTTTTAATCTCATGCTGAGCTCGTCACATACTTCCTCAGCCTGATTACTTGGTCCTTGACTGTTGCTTTCCTCTTGATGTGGCTGTACAATACCTTCGGGTCAGATTTGGCTTTCGGTGCTATGTCATTTTCGTATTGTCGTTGGGCCTCCCTTCTTACCTCTGCTTATTCATTTCTGGCTCTGCTACTGCTCTCCTTATTCTCTTGGCCCTTTGCCTTCTATACTTCTTCCATTCTCTAGCACACTTGGTTTTAGCCTCTCTACACCTTTGGTTCAACTAAGGGCTCATCCTGGCTTTCTCGTTAATTCTGATACCCTTGGGTACAGATCTCTCCTCAGCTTCCTTGCATTTTGTTATCACATACTCCATCATCTCTTTTACTGACTTCCCTGCCAGTTCTCTGTCCCTCTGAACCCCGTGAAGGAAATTCTTCATGCCTGTGTAGTCCCCTCTCTTCTAGTTTGGCTTCATTCGTCCTGCCCTTCCTACTTTCCTCTTCAGTTGTAACTTTACTATATATTCGTAGCTCAGAACCATGTGGTCACTTGCCCTGAGGGGTCTTTCATATGTGATGTCCTCAGTATCTGCACTTCTCAAGGTGAATACTAGGTCCAGTCTTGCTGGTATAACCTTTCCTCTCTCTCTGGTAGTATCCCTTACGTGTTGGTACATGAGGTTTTCCAGTACCACCTCCGTCATCTTAGCCTACCACGTTTCTGGGCCCCTATGTGGCTCCAGGTTCTCCCAGTTGATTTCCTTTTGATTGAAGTCATCCACAATCAGCAACTTTGCCCTTCTCACATGAGCCCTTCTGGCCACTTCAGCCAGTGTGTCAACCATCGCTCTATTACTCTCATCATACGCTTGCTTTGGCCTTCTGCTGTTCTGTGGTGGGTTACACATCATTGCAATTACCACCTTAGGATCCACAGACTGAGGTGTTCCTAATATTCACTCTCTTGTTTCTCCTCTGTCTTTTCTCTCCAGGTCATCAAAATCCCACTGGTTTTTGATGAGCAGTGTCACCCCACCCCATCTCTTCTGTCTTACCTTAGGATCTGATATCCCATTGGAAAGATGGCATCTGTTATCATTCCTGTGAGCTTGGTTTCTTTGAGAGCAATGATGTCCGGTGATGCGTCTTTGACTCTTTCGTGCCACTCATTCCACTTATTCGTTTTTCCATCAGTGTTGGTGTACCATACCTTCAGTATGGTGTGGATTGTGTTTTTGTTGGAATAACGTGTTTGATTGTGAGGTTTCTGGGGGTGGTTCCTTTGTGTACTTGCACTTGCTCTGCCCTGCTCCGGTTGTCCTCAGCTGACTCAGTTCTTGTCTCTTCCTAGCCCCTTTCGTTTCTCTGTCTTCTCCCTCAGTTGCTGTCGGTCTATTCTTGTTCTGTCTCTGTCTAGGAACGCTCTCATGTATGCTGATGATTCCTTCAGCCGTGATTTCTGTCGCAGGATCATGTTCCACACCGTTTGTTTCTTGAAAATCAGTTTGACAGGCCGATTTTTCCCCTTCAAATACCCTCCAATTCTCTGAAAATTTACTATCTCAGCCATGTCCTCCTCCCCTATTTCTCTGATGTTTTCAATCTCTTGTTTTTCTTCCTGCCGTCTTTCATTGTTTGTCCTCCCCTCGCTCTTCTGAAGCCCATGAATAAACACTGATTTCTCCCTCTCCTCCTCCCATTGTCTTTCCCTCTGTGTCTCTGGGTCCCGTTTGTACATGGCCATTGTCTCCCTTAATTTTTCCTTGTAACTCTAGGTGGCATAGTCTTGCCTCTGCATGGGGCCTATCCCCCCTCTCCACCTCCTTCCCCCTCCCTTACTGCAATCCCTGCTCCCAGCATCTCTCCTTCATTCCTCGGCCCTACTTGATAGACTGATAGGGCCTTAGCGTATGTCATGTCTCCTTTCAGTGTGTGTGTGTGTGTGTGTGAGCGTGTGTGTGTGTGTGTGTGTGTGTGTGTGTGTGTGCATGTATATGTATGTGTGTTTATTTGTATGAGCTTATGTGTGTATGAATGTGTTTGTGATATATCCTTTGTGTCTCTGTAAATAATAATTTGTAATTACCTCTTTTTAGCTAAATGGTTATAGCTATGCTCTTGATATCCTCTACTGTGCTTAGAACTTGTCATAATAATATTTAAACTGCTTAAATTAAGATCTTTTATTCACAGCAACTTCTGAAACTCGGTAACTTGTCTTATTTATAGTTTGTTTCTTCATAACTTCTTGATGTGTGGCAGCTGTTATATCACTAGTCGTGTACGTATGGTGGCTCTCATATCACCTCTAATTTACATCTGACGAATATTATATTTTATATCATATACTGATCACTCAGAAGTCCAGAACAATATCTTATGTACAGTTGGTCTCGCGTAAGTTGTCGAGAAATAGGTACGATGGGGACATGTGGTAACATATCCATGTAATAAACAGTACTTGGTTATGAATGAATTCATTTTTCCACATTAATTAGTGTTGTAACACAGGATATGATTGGTAGATTGTTAAGTTGTCGATTTCTGAATTTAATGGTAGTCCACAATGTTTTCGCTAAGGCCCTCAGTATTAAATATGCTAGGAAAATTATGTTATTTCTGATCAGTCCTTCTGATAAGTCGACAAAAAAGATAATTATGGCTAGTTGTATGAAAAGTGTGATTTTTTTAATCTCTCTTTCTCTCTCTCTCTCTTTCTCTTTCTCTCTCTCTCTCTCTCTCTCTCTCTCTCTCTCTCTCTTACGCAGGGTTTGACAAGGTTAGGTTAAGGATCCATAGCTTTATTAACAAGCTGTTTACAAGTTAAGGAGTCCTGACTTTATTGACCAGCTAAGAGCTCATTTGAAGGTATTTTGTTGTTATGAAACATACAGTTAGGAAGCAGAATGAAGTTGGAACCAGCATTTTCATTTGATCAACTGAATTAATCTCGTTGACATCATGCTGTACGAATTCGTTTCAGTCTTGTGGTATAGAAGCTCGCTTCTCGCTGTCCGCGAATTGGAGCCAAGTGTGGTACTTTGACAATGTTGACCTTGTACACAACAGTAAGCCTTAAATAGCAACGCTCATCTTGCCATATAGGACAAGCGAAAATTTGTGTATGCAATAATTTCGCCAAAATCATTCTGAACCTAACGAAAAAAATATATTTCAATGTGTTTGTTTAGTATTAAATTATTGTAAACAAATCTAAAATATATTTAGTTGGGTTAGGCTAAAATAAATTGTTTATGTTATAATAAGGTTAGGTAAGTTTTCTAAGATTCTTTTGGAGTAAAATTAATTTTTTTACATATATCTTTAAACGTATAAGAGAAAATTTTAGAAAGAACTTAATTTTAAATGAGTTCTTGCTAATTGACCTGTTTTACATATTCGGGACGACATATATATATATATATATATATATATATATATATATATATATATATATATATATATATATATATATATATATGGCAATGAGCTGTTATTCTACCTCAGTTCATTTCAAAGCCTAGCCCTATCTAAAGTATACAACCCACCCCCCTGTCATGCGACCCATAACAGTCAACGACCACCCTAGTACCTAATTACTGCTAAGTTAACAGTGGCAGTAGGTGTAAGGAAACATGCCCATCGTTTCCACTAGTGCCAGGGATCGAACCACGGATCTTCAGTTTGTGAGCTGAGTGCACTACCAATCGATCCACAAGACTTAATACTGAATCGACTTTAAAGCATTTCCGTGACGTCTTCATCATATACTCTTGATCTCTCTGATTCAGAGCAAGCAAACTCTTGGCAGGTTAGGGAAATGATATTTGACCATACTAGAGTTTAATCATACTTCAGTACACTTGCCTGGCAATAAGAACACGGTTACTAGTATTTTGTCCCAACATGTTGGTAGCAAACGTACTGAGCTGGTGTTTAGTTATTAGTAAACTATGATCTGGTTTGGCACGATTAGGATCCTAAGCAAGAAATATCACGTTATCAGTAATGCCACGATTCCATGTAAGCAACTTAATATCTGTATTGAGTAGATAGACTTGGTATCCCTAGTCAGATATACCATCACTAAACAAGCTGGGGTGAAATATTGGCCTTGCATGGCAACTGATATCTCTTAATATGTATAGAAATGGAAAGTATATGTGTCATGAAGGTGATGTAGGAGGACCTAATCGTATTCATATTTACACCACTTTCAGTAAATCAATAGCTATTGTTTTTTAGAATAACTTCCTACCTTTATTGGGTTCATCCGGAAGAACAAACATAAGACTGGTTTATTCAACCCAGTGTCGAAGAGTGGAATAGTCCCTTGTGAAAACACGGTGCCATGGCCGTTTTCTCCTGAAGGTCGCCTAGATTTTATTGAAGATGAATTAGAAACTGACGAAGGTGTAAAGGGTAAGGCAAAATCAAGAGAGGTTTATTGAGAATTTTTTCCAATGGTGGAATTTTTGTTGATCCACATATATAGGAGGTCCTGATGGATGATGATTTCAACTAAATGTTCTGCGCAGTTTCAAATAGCTAAGAGGAAATATTCTGGGTAACCACTTTTCTACTGCATACAAAGATGAGTTCAGATTCTTTCACTTCATTTTAAGAAATTGAGAACGACGGGTTCTTGAAAATATATTTTTATTTACTTTCCCATATAGATTTCTTTCCTAAAATTGTTGGCACTGAGAGTGACAAACAAGACATCAAGACATAAACATTTATAACAGAAACCAAAGTTTCTGGAATAAAGGTATTATGGCTAACTCTTGCTGGATGTTGTACCACAACAATCCAGACAAAGTTTACAATTGAAACTTGTACCCCCAATGCTTTTAAAAGTTTTGTTCTTTCCTTTTTATACGAGCGTTTTATTGGTCTTTATTACAACCCAGGAGTCCAAATGGCCTGTTATCCTGGGTGTAAAGGGAGTAAAATAAACACAGCAGAAAAACTTTTGACTTATATTATCCTTCACCAATTTAGAACAGAAGTATGTACACTATATACACTATGTACAGCAATAGGTATTAGTGCACTCCACGGTAAGCAAGGCAAAATAGAAGCCACTAGAGAGCAGACCGTGCTTTAACCAGCTCTAGAATGGGAATGACAAGGGCAGACAGGAGAGTGGTACCCACATAACCTCTGCGATTGCCAAAACCATCTTCTCATTGGCTGGAACCTGGGTACTGGTTGAACGACGGGGCCCCATCGTCAACCCTCAGTCCCCTGGTTCGCTGGTTGGGGGAGATAGCCTGTAAATGAGGGTGTGTACATGCGCCGAATGAAGGTTACGTACTCTTTGCATGCCACAGTCTTTATCAAGTGTATAATGTGCACTGTAGTATTAAATTACCTAAGTGAATATCCTAAAATGTGATTAATTACATCCGAAATCTAGTTAAAATAAAAATGTACAATGCTATCATATTTTGAAACAAAACGTTCTAGCGAAAAGAAAAGAACAAATTAAAATGAGCGTTTAAAATGGGTTAAGAAAAATGTGTTTAAATCTTTGATGACAAAAAAAAATAATTTTTTTGACTTGTATAATATCGACAACTGTCGTGAAATACAGTATTGTAGAAAAATCTGCAGAAACATCCAAAACTTTGACGAGTGCTTAATCTAAAGACACATCACCTCAAAATCTATTGTAACAGAAAATGGACGTACTTGAAAATTTGTATATCTATAAAATCAATAAGTTAACTATTATTGCTCATCATCCAGTCAATAATAGTGTAGTTGAAATGGCTAATGATAGAGTGCTCATTGATCTGAGAAAAACAATTTATCCAAATAAAGAGATTCCTACATTCAGTGCACCATCAACTCCGCATATAATGTCTTCATACGTGTCCATATTGCTCAAGGTATTATAAAGAGTGAAAAAGGCACTCCAAAAGTAGAAATGAGTCAAAGAATGCTCGAGTAAAAGAAAATCAGAGTTGGTTCCACGATAATGCTAATAAATTTTAATGGAATATCAGTGATGACAAAAGTCGACAAGAAGTGTCTTGGCCTGACTCAAGTCATTCAGTGAATATGTGGTTATAAGCAAGTAAAAAGTTCGAGAAATAGATAAATGGTAGTGTAAAAAGCTTCATCAAGATCAGATGAGGTTAGTCTCTAATACAGTGCACGAGACTTCTGATTTTCAAATAAGTGAGGAAGTGTTTGACAAATCTTCGTACACAACACTTGGTCCGGTTGATTGGCATGACACAAACTCATTGTCATTGCAGTCTAGAAATGTGTTGCCTCTTGGGGGTGAGGGGGTCGTAAAATACCTTCCGTTTCAATGTAAATAGTGGAAGTGTTGTGCAGTTTGTGAATGTTGGTGATTGGTGGTAGTGAGGAAGACGGCCAGTGGGGGTGGGGGAGAATAAGGCCTACACTGTGTCAGTACCGGCCAAGATTATCGTATAATCAAACCTCAGAAAGCTCTCACAAAAACATTCACCTCCCACACCATGCGTCATGCTTCCAGTTAACTTAGAAATGATTCCGTGTTGATGCATAGAATAATTAGAGGCATATGTTATGGAAAAACAATGTGGAATTAATGTTAACGAGGGAGTGACCAGTCAGTGCCGCCTCCTCCACGCCACGGGGGTGTGGGGAAGAGGCGCAGTGTGTAGGTGGTGAGGGTACAGCAGTGCCAATCCCCACTTCGATCATGATGTACATGGGAAATAAATAATGTGTGTATTGTAAGACAGTGTGAACAATATATAATGTGCAAGTTCATGTGTATTGTACTCCCCTCACCCCATCTCCCGGGGCTAACCCAACCCAGCAACCTGTGCCTCCTCCACCCACTACCAGAGCCTCCCCCACCCAGTTCCCAGCAGTGGTTTTCCCTTTCCCCTCCCAGCCCCTCACTAGCCTCTCAAACTCCACCGGGCCACCACGGTCAAGTTTACTACATTCCACGCACCATACCCACCCAATATGTCATACTCCACTCCTACAGTCTAGTCTAGGCAGATGGATGCCAACCAGGAAGAAGCGAGCAGCCAGGGAAATGGTACAGCTGGCAATACTAGGAGAGGCGAGTGCCGGTCGTGGTTAACATGGTAGCTGCCCTGGTTCAGGATGTCCTCCTGTGGAAAGTGATGATCCAGATCCACATCATGCATCTGAACCCACTCCAACAGACCTCATCTCATCAGATGATATCTTGGAAGCAATTAAAGCAACAGGTACCAGGACACTCACGCATATTCCCAAAGCAGACCGTCCACACGCAGCTGGGAAACTTACAGACCTCTTAATAAAAAGTAAACGATGGTTCCACTATCTTAAATGCTCCACCAACCATCAAGGCATGGCACAACTTGCTACTTTTTGGCAAAGTCTGCTTAACTGTGCCAGAAAGAGGGGGAAAGAGGCTAGCCTCAATGATCCTTAAATCTTTAAGAGACTTTAGTAGAACTGATAACCTCATTCGCCTTCCCCGTCAATACAAAAATGGGAGAGGCAGAACCCCCCCCCCTCACTCCACCGACAGTGAAAAAGTCAGAGTGCAGGTGAGCAAGAAAACTGAAGAGGGCAACACAGTGGGGGCAATCAGAATTATCACCAGTGAAGATACAGTTGCCCCCAGGGATGCTGACACGGTAGAAGCACTTAGAGGAAAGCACCCTGGCAGGGAAACCAGTTCCAACAGTTCCAACGCCCTTGTCCCCACTGTGGAACCATTGATCGTGGATGACTCGGACGCTTACAAAGCAATAATGTCGTTTCCATCTGGGTCTTCTGGGGTTTACACTGGAATAAGGCCATAGCATTTAAAGGAAATGGTTACTCCAGTTATTGGGGAGATTACAGAGACACTCCTTTCAGAGATCACAAGGTTCCTCAACAATTCCTTGGCTGGTCTGATTCCTGACGATACTAAACCTTTCCTTTTTGGTACAACACTTTGTGCACTTAAAAAGAAGGATGGAGGAATTAGGCCTATTGCAGTAGGCAACACTTTTTGACACCTCATTTCCAAAGCTGCTGTCCGAAGCATTCGCGCAGAGGCAGTCATGATGCTTCAACCAAACCAGCTTGGCTTTGGGGTCTCTCAAGGAAGTGAAGCAGCGGTTCATGCAACAAGGGCGTATATCAACAACCTGCCTGAGGACAATGCAGTGGTAAAATTAGATTTCAAGGATGCATTTAATCTCCTGAAAAGAGATGTGGTATTAGCAGCGGTACAGGAACATTTCCCGGGTCTCTTCCCCTTTGGGGAAGGAATCAATGCTCCTGTTTGGAGAGCATGAAATCACATCATCAGAAGGTATCCAGCAAGGGGATCCTCTTGCACCATTTCTCTTCTGTATAGCAGTTAGAGAAATCACAGTCAGACTGACCAGTGAGCTAAACATCTGATTCCTAGATGATGGCACAATAGCAGGTACAAGGGAGTCCCTCTTAGGTGATCTTACACAAGTGATGACACGGGGACAGGAAAAGGGTCTCATCCTGAATCCATCCAATTGTGAAATCATTTCAGTCAGTCAACAAGTGATAAATGCAGTGAGATCCAAACTAACAAGTGCATCAGTCATTGCCCCCACAAATAGCGTCTTGCTTGGAGCATCTCTGGGAAGTGATGCCATTGACACAATCCTCAGGAAGAAATTGGAAGAACTGAGGAGAATGGAACAACGAATAGGCAATGTTGACACCCACAATGCCTTGTACTTTTTCACAAAGTGCATGAGTCTGCCCAGGTTGACATATTTCCTAAGATGTGCACCTTCATATGATAACCCTATACTGCTTGAATATGACAGCATCCTGAGGCAGATTTTTACGAAAGTACTTAACCTTAGTCTAGAAGACGGGCAGTGGAACCAAGCTACACTTCCAGTCAGACTAGGAGGCATTGGTGTCCGCAAGTCATCACAGATTGCGTTACCTGCTTTTCTGTCCTCATGAATTGCATCCAGAGAGCTTGTAGCAGCGATTCTCCCTGAACATCTTGGGGACAAGATTGGAGTCCAGGACCAAAAGTTCATTGACGGAGCAATGATCTGGGATAATCTAACGGGCTATGAAACCAGACCTGCTCCCCCCAACAACTACAAACAGTTGCACAGGGATGGCCAGATAGTGGAGAAAATAGCCTCAACAATGTTTCAGAGAGTGTCAGGGAAGGATAGAGCCCGCCTCCTGGTACTGAGAGCTCCTCATGCAGGGGACTTTCTGTTGGCTGTTCCCAACTCCAGCCTTGGCACACGGCTTGACCCACAGACCATCCGCATTGGTGTTGCCCTTCAACTTGCCGCCCCTATTCTCGCTGAACACAGGTGTATTTGTCTCAGTGAAGCAGCAGACCGATTCGGGTACCATGGTCTTGTGTGCCGTAAATCCGAGGGAATGATTACAAGACATGAGGAGGTTAATAACATTATCAAGAGGAGCCTCACAACAGCCGGATGCTCAGCAGTAAGGGAGCTACCCCAACTATGCAGATCTGATGGCAGCCAGAAGCGTCCAGATGGTATCACACTTCAATCCTGGACAGACGGTAAGCAGGTGGTGTGGGACTAAACATGTGCATCTACTTTGGCTGATACCTATCTCCAATACACCAGGGAGGAAGGAGGGGCAGCCGCTAGCTTCAGGGAGTCCCAAAAGTGTAGAAAATATGGAGATCTTGCCCATCATTATATGTTTGTTCCCATAGGCTTGGAGACCCTTGGCTCATGGGGAAAGAGTGCATCTAAGTTCCTTAATGAGCTAGGCAAAAGACTCATCAGGGTAACTAGGGATCCCAGCGCAGCTAGTTTTCTGTTCCAGCGACTCAGTGTTGCTGTTCAGACGGGTAATGCCTGCTGTATTTTGGGCACGTGCCCGAGTTCTAAAGAGCTGGATGAGATTTTCGCATTATAATCGGTGACAAACATGTATCTCTCACATTTCATGTACTGTATAAGCCATCTTTATATCAACAATGTATCTCTTAAACCTTTTGTACCATATTATGTAATAAAATATACCTATTGGTAAAAAAGAATGAAAAGATGGAGTGGTAGGGGAAGTGGAATATTCAAACGGCTTCAGGAAGAAATCCAAATATTCTTCGTTGAAGCCTTTTTATCCACTTCTCCGAGGCTATTGGCCCCACAATTTACACCAGAGGTGGACCCCATATTATATATATATATATATATATATATATATATATATATATATATATATATATATATATATATATATATATATATATATATATATGTAACACAAAAATATATACAACATACAATATATACAATAAATTTCACATATTACGAAATAGCCAAAGGTAAATTTACTTATTCACAACATTAATATATTTATGGAGTATTTATTCACAATATAAACATTATTAACTTAACATTAATGCAGAAACTTGCATAGCAGCCCTAACCACGTATTTGCATGTAGCACCAGAACTACGATAAGCACAGTCAAATGTTCACCCCTGCATTTGTCAACTTTGTGTTACCTAAGTTTGTGTTTAACGCAGATTCGTGATATATGACCTATCCGTGCACGTTGTAGGCCTCTTCGTTTGTGGGAGACACTCTTAGTGATAAAACTTTTCAGGCTGCGGTCAACGCTCACATTTTATCAAATACGAGCAAGACCTTCTGCGTGTAAGAACCAATACAAGGAAACATCAGCCTCAAACACCGCCACACACCATCTACACTCTTCATACACAGTTACACCATCATCAAACACTACCACACCTACCTCATACACTAAGACACAATCAGCCCAGCCTCATGCACCACCACAATCATTACCTAAGCCTTACCATGACTCACAAACAGCAATTTCAGGCGCCAACTCTTCAGCCTCACACACTACAACAATAACCAAACCATACATCACCTGACCAGCCTAATAAACTACAACTCACCAGTACACGAGTCTCATACGCCATCACACACTAGTACATTAGCTTCATGTATAACCTCACCGGCTTTATATAACCACTACACTCCACCAGCCTCATACACCCACATACCACCACATCAGTCTCACACACCCCACCACAAGCCCCCACACACTTCCCGAAACTACTTCGAAAGGCACATACATTACTAGATTTCAACACACTAGATTCATACTTCACCGCTAACCTTCACACCAGTCTCATACACCACTAAACACGATACTTGTCTAAAGTACAAATACACAAATTCACAGCTTCCCACAATCCTCATACACCACCAGAATAGACACATACACGATCGCTCAAAAACATTCCAGCCTCATAAACCACAAGGAGGGTGAGTTAAGGTCCTCGAGGCTTTTCGAGCTGCAGCAGCAAGAGAGTCTTCAGGAGAAATGCAGTGAAAAGAAAAGAATCAGAGGGGAAATCTATAGAGAAGTATTCAGTGTGTCGTCTAGTCTAGAAAAGCGGGCTGAAGACGGGGAGCAGGTTTCAACTAGGAAAATTTTGATAATAATGTAATTTCATTTCTTTATTGTAAGTTAGGAAGGCTGTACTAAATGTATATTAGAAGTTTCATGAAGTTTACCTAAAAATAAGAGAAAAAATAAAATAATGATTTTTTTGATACGACAACTGCTTAGTAAAATTTGTGCGAAACTGTTAATGTTTAGGATGCTGTAGTTGACTGCACGAACAAGTAAAGGCTAAAGATGTATTTTATAGAAGGAATTAAACGACATATAATTGTATTGTGTCCCCTAAAAATTCCTAATTTTGTATTTTATAATAAAACATAAGCGGTAAAGGCCATTACAAATTCCATTATACTTGAATAATGTGTGAAAAAATCACAGCAATTTATTCTTAAATAATGAAGAAAATTCTACTAATAGGAGAATGACTTGCTTTTGATATAAACAATAAAATATTATTATTAGACACGAAAAGTCATCAGAGTTTCTTCCTTCTATAATCTCTCCCCAGTATAAAATACAGACTTTCCATTTATTCTACTTCCCTTTGCATCGCTTCCTCATTGGTGCCATTATCTTGGTTGAAAAGAATCCTTTAATTACGTAATTAGGCGGAACGATGAACAATATCCCACATCAGGAGTATATGGGTAACTGAATGGACATTATCGTCTGTACACACTAGTAACTATAATTAAGTGAGGCATTTACAGGCGAATCAAAAGGGAAGATGGGCAGTTAAGAAATCAATATATGCAATTAAAAAAGAGAAATAAAAAAGGGGAATAAGAAAAGCAATATGATTCTATGAAGTTAAAGTCACAAGGGATTCGGAGATTATTCCAAAAGGTTTCTTTTCGGCATACAGGAGCAAGATTAGGAACAAGATAGGCCCACTCATTAGCTACTCAGGTCAGCTCACTGACAGTGACCAAGAAATGTGCAAGAACGTAAGAAGATAAGAATGAAGGAACACTGCAGAAGGCCTACTGGCCCATGTCAGGCAGGTCCTTATGAAAGCCACCACTACCCAAAGGTACCCAAGAATTTACTCCCGTACCCACGACTGTTCGAAAACCAGTACAGTGGAACCTTTGGTAACAAATGCTTCCGAACATGAACCAATAGGTTTACGACCAAAAAATCCCACGAAATTTTTGCATCTGGTCACAAACGCAAAATCGGGTGCCGAACAAATACAGCCCACCTTTTTTTTTGCATGCCCCAATTTCCCCTACTTCCTGTAATTACGACCGTGATAAATTCGGATTAGCAATGCTTTATCAGCAAGTAGTGTCGAAACTAGCCGGCTAGGGCTTGCCATACATGATTTCTGGTAAATGTTTTTTTCTCAGTTGTTTGTTGGGCCATCTTATTGAAACTAGGGCAGTGTATTATAGAAAGATGCTTCTTAAAGTTCACCAAAAATGAAAGAAATTAGATGATAAATAACGGAGTTCACTGCTCAGTCATTAGACGCCCCTTAAAACTCTTAGGACTCGTGCAATGTTAGTTTTCTCTGTTGTTCAAGGTTTTCTCAGTGTTATTCAAGGTTATTACATTTACTTTACTATTACACTATTTTTGTGCTTAAAAATCTTAAAAAAGAAAAACAATATTTACATACAGTTCTTAGGGGTCTGGAATGAATTGATCGTATTTACATACAATCAGATGGGGAAATTAGGTTCGAGTCACGACCAAATCGGGTCGCGACCAGAATATTGTTAAGAATTACGGTCGTGACCAGAGGTTCCACTGTACTTACCTATGTCTTTCTAGATCTAAATTTATCCAGTTTACATCTGCTATTTCTGGTCTTACCTGGTTCGACATCCATAGTACTTTAATAATATCACCATCATTAAAATCACCTTCTATCCATTCTGTAATATGGAGACCAAAACTGAGCTGTATAATGTAGGTGAGACCTTACTAATGATATATAAAGATGCAGTATTACCGCTGGACTCCTGTTGCTTACACATCTTGATATAAATCCCAGTAATCTATTTGCTTTATTGTTAGGTATTGCTGTCTTGGTTTAAAGTTACTGCTTGCCATAACCCCCAGGTCCTTTTCGCATTCTGAATGGCTAAGTTTTACATTATTTAGCTAATAACTGCTAGGGTTATGATCATTCCCGAGCTTCAGAACTTTACATTTATTTACCGTGAACTGTATTTGCCACTTTTTTGACCAAAAATTAAGTTCGTCTAAATCCTTCTGAAGTTCCGTGAAATCTACGTCTGAATCAATTATCCCACCTATCTTCGTGTCATCAGCGAATTTGCTCATATCACTAGTAATTCCCTCGCCATGGGTACATAAAAATACTATAAAAATTAATTATTGGGATACTGAACATTAAAATGGATACTGTTAGTGTCTTCCTGTGTGAAAACCGTGAGGAAATAATTATTAAAAATCGAACACATTTCATTCTCCTTGTCAGTGAGATGCCCAGAGTTATTTTTAAGGGACCCTATCTTTTCCTCTAACTTTTGTTTGTAAACCTGGAAAAAAATTATGGGATAGTTTTCGAATCCCTAGCAACTTTACAATTCAACCCACTAGCAAAATATTTGCCCAACCCACTTTCAACGCTACCCAAGCAATAAGCTCTGATAAATCTTGTAGCAATCACTTACTATATAAGTAACAGAAGTCCAAAAGTTATTTTACAGTTCTATACCTCACTAGTTAGGCCTCATTTAGATTATGCCGCTCAGTTTTGGTCCCCTTACTACAGGATGGATATAGACTCATTAGCGAACATACAGAGAAGAATGACTAAAATGATTTACTGTGTAAGGAATCTCCCGTATGAAGACAGACTTAAAGCCTTAAATCTCCACTCTCTGGAGAGACGTAGAATGAGGGGAGATATCATTGAAGTGTATAAGTGGTTGACGGACATAAACAAAGGAGATATTAATAAAGTACTAAGGGTGTCGAACCAGGTAAGAACTAGGAATAATGGATTTAAGTTGGATAAATTTAGATTTAGAAAGGACATAGCTAAGTGCTGGTTTTCTAACAGAATTGTGGATTAGAAGAAGGAGGTTCACATAAAGCTGCAGTGAGAAGGCCCTGTATATAACCCTTCTGGAAGTTGCTGTCACTGTGTCTATGGTTCCTGGTAACAAGGTTGAGTTGATAGTTAGGTTTGCGTATGTTGGTGGTAAATTTGAGTCCCAGACTCAGTGCTTGTTTCTCGTAGTCGGTTAAGGTGCGTGACGATAAGTTGTTTATCAGGGATTCGCGTCCCATTTCCTTCCATCGACTGTTAGTGCAGAGGTACTGAAGTTTGCGATTGAGTTTGATCTTCTGTTGGAGGTTAGCTGTGGTGACTGTGCTGAGAATATGCTCAGCAGTGTGTTGGTCAATCTGAAGATTGGCCCTCATATTCCTTGCAGTTTCAAAGGTTTCCTTAGCGATGTTAGAAAGTTCTTCGGCACATTCAGTTAAGCTTGGGTAGCTGGAGAGAATGGGTGCTTGGAGTTGGAGAGTTGTGCAGTAGACTTAGGGATCACCTTCTCTGCCAGGCAATCTTGTAGGAAGTTGTGTCTGTTGCGATAGCTGTGAGCACGAAGAAGGGTGTCCAAATAACGTCTGCATGAAATGTCCATTATGTTGCGGTGTCCGACAGATTGTAATAAAGTTGGTAGAATTACCGACAATATGTAAAGTAAAAGGACACAAGTGCAACTAATGTGACATTTATTGTGGCAACGTTTCGCTCTCCAGGAGCTTTATCAAGCCATTACAAACAATACATGGACACAGAGGGTATATAAAGGCTCAGAGTGAGGTGTAATACTAGTGAGGTAACATTTCGATGTTCACTAGTGGTAGTGGTAGTGGTAGTAGTAGTAGTAGTAGTAGTAGTAGTAACAAAAATAATACAATATGGAAGAGCAATTAATTCGTACATGAGTAAAAGGATATAAAAGCTATTACTTGGGTAACATAAAAATAGGTTGGACAAATATAGACTGGAAAGAGGCAGGTTTTTTTCAGTGTTCACTCTCTGTAATGTGCTTTGTGTAGTATAACAGGAGAGACTTTATGATGGCAGGGTTTACTGTTTTCAGGAGGATTCTTGCTAAGACTTCGGAGATGGTGAAGCTGCCGTTGTTTTGTTTAATTGTATTCGAAACAGCGATCAGTGCTGATTCGAGGCACTTGCGTCTGCGGAAATTAGTTTCTTTGATCACTAATTGGGTGTCTCTGAATTTCATGAGATGATTGGTGGAATTTCGGTGTTGTACACAGGTGTTGTTTAAGTTGTCGTTCCTACATGCGTAAATGTGTTCACTGAGGCGGGTGTCGAGGTTTCTTGCTGTTTCACCTACGTAGATCTTGTCACAGCCTCCACAGGGTATAGTGTAAACTCCTGCATTGACTGGTTCGTGGTGCTTGGGTTTTGTCCTGGTTAGATCCTTTATTGAAGTGGTAGAAGCGATGGCGACTCTGGTGTTAGCTTGTGAAAGTACTTTTGAGACGTTTAGTGCAACCTGGCTGTTGGGAAGAATTATAACTTTGTTTGGAGTGGTGTTGCACTAAACGTCTCAAAAGTACTTTCACAAGCTAACACCAGAGTCGCCATCGCTTCTACCACTTCAATAAAGGATCTAACCAGGACAAAACCCAAGCACCACGAACCAGTCAATGCAGGAGTTTACACTATACCCTGTGGAGGCTGTGACAAGATCTACGTAGGTGAAACAGCAAGAAACCTCGACACCCGCCTCAGTGAACACATTTACGCATGTAGGAACGACAACTTAAACAACGCCTGTGTACAACACCGAAATTCCACCAATCATCTCATGAAATTCAGAGACGCCCAATTAGTGATCAAAGAAACTAATTTCCGCAGACGCAAGTGCCTCGAATCAGCACTGATCGCTGTTTCGAATACAATTAAACAAAACAACGGCAGCTTCACCATCTCCGAAGTCTTAGCAAGAATCCTCCTGAAAACAGTAAACCCTGCCATCACATAGTCTCTCCTGTTATACTACACAAAGCACATTACAGAGAGTGAACACTGAAAAAAACCTGCCTCTTTCCAGTCTATATTTGTCCAACCTATTTTTATGTTACCCAAGTAATAGCTTTTATATCCTTTTACTCATGTACGAATTAATTGCTCTTCCATATTGTATTATTTTTGTTACTACTACTACTACTACTACTACTACTACCACTACCACTACCACTAGTGAACATCGAAATGTTACCTCACTAGTATTTCACCTCACTCTGAGCCTTTATATACCCTCTGTGTCCATGTATTGTTTGTAATGGCTTGATAAAGCTCCTGGAGAGCGAAACGTTGCCACAATAAATGTCACATTAGTTGCACTTGTGTCCTTTTACTTTACATATTGTCGGTAATTCTACCAACTTTATTACAATCTGTCGGACACCGCAACATAATGGACATTTCATGCAGACGTTATTTGGACACCCTTCTTCGTGAACATTAAAATGGTATAAAATACCGACAGGTTGTTAGGTAAGACACATATGCAACAGTTAGGTATCTTTATTATGAAACGTTTCGCCTACACAGTAGGCTTCTTCAGTCAAGTACAGAAAAGTTGATAGAAGCAGAAGATACATGAAGACGATGTAATCAGTCCATCACCCTTAAAGTTTTGAGGTGGTCAGTCCCTCAGTCTGGAGAAGAGCATTGTTCCATAGTATGAAACAATATGGAGAAGAAGTGACAGGATGGAGCTTTTTATAGCGCCAAGAGGTGAGACGTAGGCCACTAGGAGAGGTAAGAACTCAGATGTTGACTGAAGAAGCCTACTGTGTAGGCGAAACGTTTCATAATAAAGATACCTAACTGTTGCATATGTGTCTTACCTAACATTCCTACAAGATTGCCTGGCAGAGAAGGCGATCCCTAAGTCTACTCCTGCACAACTCTCCAACTCCAAGCACCCATTCTCTCCAGCTACCCAAGCTTACTTAACTGAATGTGCCGAAGAACTTTCTAACATCGCTAAGGAAACCTTTGAAACTGCAAGGAATATGAGGGCCAATCTTCAGATTGACCAACACACTGCTGAGCATATTCTCAGCACAGTCACCACAGCTAACCTCCAACAGAAGATCAAACTCAATCGCAAACTTCAGTACCTCTGCACTAACAGTCGATGGAAGGAAATGGGACGCGAATCCCTGATAAACAACTTATCGTCACGCACCTTAACCGACTACGAGAAACAAGCACTGAGTCTGGGATTCAAATTTACCACCAACATACGCAAACCTAACTATCAACTCAACCTTGTTACCAGGAACCATAGACACAGTGACAGCAACTTCCAGAAGGGTTATATACAGGGCCTTCTCACTGCAGCTTTATGTGAACCTCCTTCTTCTAATCTTCCTAGAAGATACAGAATTGTGGATGCTTGGAACAATCTTCCCAGTGATAAATTAGACACATGTGCAACTCTTGGGTATCTTTATTGAGGAAACGTTTCGCCACACAGTGGCTTCATCAGTCCATACAAAGGAGAATCTTGAAGAATAGGAGGAGAATGAGGTAATCAGTCCCTCAACCTTGAGTCGATGTGGTCAGTCCATCAATCTTGAATAGAATACGGCATACGTGCTGAGAAGGAGCTTATATACCGTTGGCAGGAGAGGTGAAGCAGTCAGAGGCAGTGTAACACTTATTCAATGTTGAAGTAGGTCGTGCCCAAGAATTAGGCAAGCGAAGAATTCCCAAGTATTAAGATCCCAAGAAGATGCAGTGTCCGACAGCTTTGTAGATGAATGGTTCAGAGAACCGACATGTTGATAAATTAGACACATGTGCAACTCTTGGGTATCTTTATTGAGGAAACGTTTCGCCACACAGTGGCTTCATCAGTCCATACAAAGGAGAATCTTGAAGAATAGGAGGAGAATGAGGTAATCAGTCCCTCAACCTTGAGTCGATGTGGTCAGTCCATCAATCTTGAATAGAATACGGCATACGTGCTGAGAAGGAGCTTATATACCGTTGGCAGGAGAGGTGAAGCAGTCAGAGGCAGTGTAACACTTATTCAATGTTGAAGTAGGTCGTGCCCAAGAATTAGGCAAGCGAAGAATTCCCAAGTATTAAGATCCCAAGAAGATGCAGTGTCCGACAGCTTTGTAGATGAATGGTTCAGAGAACCGACATGTTGATAAATTAAGACACATGTGCAACTCTTGGGTATCTTTATTGAGGAAACGTTTCGCCACACAGTGGCTTCATCAGTCCATACAAAGGAGAATCTTGAAGAATAGGAGGAGAATGAGGTAATCAGTCCCTCAACCTTGAGTCGATGTGGTCAGTCCATCAATCTTGAATAGAATACGGCATACGTGCTGAGAAGGAGCTTATATACCGTTGGCAGGAGAGGTGAAGCAGTCAGAGGCAGTGTAACACTTATTCAATGTGCCTAATTCTTGGGCACGACCTACTTCAACATTGAATAAGTGTTACACTGCCTCTGACTGCTTCACCTCTCCTGCCAACGGTATATAAGCTCCTTCTCAGCACGTATGCCGTATTCTATTCAAGATTGATGGACTGACCACATTGACTCAAGGTTGAGGGACTGATTACCTCATTCTCCTCCTATTCTTCAAGATTCTCCTTTGTATGGACTGATGAAGCCACTGTGTGGCGAAACGTTTCCTCAATAAAGATACCCAAGAGTTGCACATGTGTCTAATTTATCAACATGTCGGTTCTCTGAACCATTCATCTACAAAGCTGTCGGACACTGCATCTTCTTGGGATCTTAATACTTGGGAATTCTTCGCTTGCCTAATTCTTGGGCACGACCTACTTCAACATTGAATAAGTGTTACACTGCCTCTGACTGCTTCACCTCTCCTGCCAACGGTATATAAGCTCCTTCTCAGCACGTATGCCGTATTCTATTCAAGATTGATGGACTGACCACATCGACTCAAGGTTGAGGGACTGATTACCTCATTCTCCTCCTATTCTTCAAGATTCTCCTTTGTATGGACTGATGAAGCCACTGTGTGGCGAAACGTTTCCTCAATAAAGATACCCAAGAGTTGCACATGTGTCTAATTTATCAACATGTCGGTTCTCTGAACCATTCATCTACAAAGCTGTCGGACACTGCATCTTCTTGGGATCTTAATACTTGGGAATTCTTCGCTTGCCTAATTCTTGGGCACGACCTACTTCAACATTGAATAAGTGTTACACTGCCTCTGACTGCTTCACCTCTCCTGCCAACGGTATATAAGCTCCTTCTCAGCACGTATGCCGTATTCTATTCAAGATTGATGGACTGACCACATCGACTCAAGGTTGAGGGACTGATTACCTCATTCTCCTCCTATTCTTCAAGATTCTCCTTTGTATGGACTGATGAAGCCACTGTGTGGCGAAACGTTTCCTCAATAAAGATACCCAAGAGTTGCACATGTGTCTAATTTATCAACATGTCGGTTCTCTGAACCATTCATCTACAAAGCTGTCGGACACTGCATCTTCTTGGGATCTTAATACTTGGGAATTCTTCGCTTGCCTAATTCTTGGGCACGACCTACTTCAACATTGAATAAGTGTTACACTGCCTCTGACTGCTTCACCTCTCCTGCCAACGGTATATAAGCTCCTTCTCAGCACGTATGCCGTATTCTATTCAAGATTGATGGACTGACCACATCAACTCAAGGTTGAGGGACTGATTACCTCATTCTCCTCCTATTCTTCAAGATTCTCCTTTGTATGGACTGATGAAGCCACTGTGTGGCGAAACGTTTCCTCAATAAAGATACCCAAGAGTTGCACATGTGTCTAATTTATCAACATGTCGGTTCTCTGAACCATTCATCTACAAAGCTGTCGGACACTGCATCTTCTTGGGATCTTAATACTTGGGAATTCTTCGCTTGCCTAATTCTTGGGCACGACCTACTTCAATATTGAATAAGTGTTACACTGCCTCTGACTGCTTCACCTCTCCTGCCAACGGTATATAAGCTCCTTCTCAGCACGTATGCCGTATTCTATTCAAGATTGATGGACTGACCACATCGACTCAAGGTTGAGGGACTGATTACCTCATTCTCCTCCTATTCTTCAAGATTCTCCTTTGTATGGACTGATGAAGCCACTGTGTGGCGAAACGTTTCCTCAATAAAGATACCCAAGAGTTGCACATGTGTCTAATTTATCAACATGTCGGTTCTCTGAACCATTCATCTACAAATCTTCCCAGTGGGGTGATCGAGGCTAGGACCTTGGGTAGCTTTAAGAAGAGACTGGACAAATATATGAGTGGGAAGGGCTGGGTTTGATTTGTGCCATTGGGTACGGGAGTAAATTCTTGGGTAGCTTTGAGCAGAGGTCATTTTAATAAAGACCTGCCATGTATGGGCCAGTAGGCCTTTTGCAGTGATCCTCCATTCTTATGTTCTTGTGTTCTTAGCTTTAATTTCAAAGTCCCGTTTAGCTTCACTGGCTGGCTCGTTAACATTGGTCCTAGTTGGAACTGTCTTCGTTGGAATATCATGGATGGTCTATTCACATTCGTTTGATAACGAGGAAAATGAGTTGCTGGTTTTCACAGCAGTCTCCTGGACCTTCAACTTCGTCCCTTCAGTTCCAACTAATATCTATTCGTTGGTCGACCATCGACGACATTGTTCCGGAGATAATACTTGCACATACTCTTCAGTCGTTGAATTTCTCTTCTTCCTTCCGTTAATTCTGACTTAAGCTGAAGATATAGCTGCTCCTAGTCGAGGGAAGCCATCATCGCAATCTCAGGTAGCTAAGAACGGGGAGCACACTAGTAGGTCTTGACAGAGCGAGGTCCACGTCATAACTGAGCGAGGTCCACGTCACAACTGACGTGGATGGGACGTGACAGGAGTCGTCAGATTATTCTTCAACTCTATATATCGTTAGTTAGGCCTCATTTAAATCATGCTGCACAGTTCTGGTCACCGTATTACAAAATGGATATAAATGCGCTGGAAAACATACAAAGAAGGATGACAAAGTTGATCCTATGCATCAGAAATCTTTTCGTCGAGGATAGACTGAGGGTCCTAAATCTGCACTCTCTAGAATGGCGTATAATTAAGGGAGAGGGATACGATTGAGGAGTATAAATTGAAAACAGGAATTTATAAAAGGGATGTAAATAACGTACTAAAAATATCTAACCAATACAGAACTCGCAGCAATGTGTGTTAGGTACGACACATATGCAACAGTTAGGTATCTTTATTTCGAAACGTTTCGCCTACACAGTAGGCTTCTTCAGTCGAGTACAGAAAAGTTGATAGAAGCAGAAGATACTTGAAGACGATGTAATCAGTCCATCACCCTTAAAGTTTTGAGGTGGTCAGTCCCTCAGTCTGGAGAAGAGCATTGTTCCATGGTATGAAACAATATGCAGATGAAGTGACAGGATGGAACCTTATATAGCGCCAGGAGGTGAGACGTAGGTCACTAGGAGAGGTAAGAACTCAGATGTTGGGAGGACAGGTCCCTCTCAAATCCAGCCGTTCTCACTAGTAGAGGTTGTCCAAGTTGATTGTAGGTCTGTACCAAGATTCCCTTGTGTTGCAGTGTCAGACAGACTGAACATTAAAATGGTATAAAATACCGACAGGTTGTTAGGTAAGACACATATGCAACAGTTAGGTATCTTTATTTCGAAACGTTTCGCCTACACAGTAGGCTTCTTCAGTCGAGTACAGAAAAGTTGATACCATGGAAGTTTCATACCATGGAACAATGCTCTTCTCCAGACTGAGGGACTGACCACCTCAAAACTTTAAGGGTGATGGACTGATTACATCGTCTTCAAGTATCTTCTGCTTCTATCAACTTTTCTGTACTCGACTGAAGAAGCCTACTGTGTAGGCGAAACGTTTCGAAATAAAGATACCTAACTGTTGCATATGTGTCTTACCTAACAACCTGTCGGTATTTTATACCATTTTAATGTTCGCAGCAATGTGTTCAAGTTGGAAAAATTTAGATTTAGAAAGGATATAGGAAATCACTGGTTTAGTAATAGAGTTGTAGATAAGTGGAACAAACTCCCGAATAACGTCATTGAAATCTAAACGTTTTGTAGTTTTAAAATTAGGATAAATAAATACATGAGTTGTGTGTGTGGGTGTGAGTTAGATCTGACTGGCTTGGACCAGTCGGTGACTTAGACCTGACTGACTTGGACTAGTGGATGACTTAGACCTGCTTAGCATGGGCCAGTAGGCCTGCTACATTCCTACTGCTTATGTCCTTAATCTTATGAAATTGATGCTGATGAACCTAGTGTAACACGTTACACGATAATTAATCATGTGTCGTACACAGCTTGAGCAGCAACAATTTCCATATACTTAAAAACATCCATTTGACAACTGTTCTATTCTGGGCTCGTAGAGCAGCGCCAAGCTAGTGCCACTGTGACCTGGTCTTTCTAGAAGAGACAGCGCGCTCAACTCTTCTCTAGATTCGCTCTCCGAACCCAAATTCCGTTCCATTCATTATATTGTTCATGAAGACACGCCTGATGTTACAGCGCAAAAAGTCTCGAGCAACTTCCCTTTCCTCTTGTAGCTGTTGTGTGCTGTAAATAGCTGGTCTGCGATAGTTTACAACATATATATTAAATAAATAACGAAAAGACACATTGCCGTTACTGGAACAAAACGCAAATTACCCGGTCGGGGTAATTTGCGTTTTGGTCTGACATTTCTGTCTGACTTGACCCATTTACGAGTCCCACTGACATACAAAGATGAAGGAGTCAGGGATGGTACAGAGACAGAGGAAGAAAGAAAGAAGTGGATAGTAGTGGTAGAGGCAATAATGCTGGTATTAGAGGTAGTAGTAAGTAGGGAAAAGGTGGTTCCTTAACCTGCTTCTTTAAATAATCACTGAGAATAACACTAAGGAGAGTTGGTAAGTTAAGGATAAATTTCCCATAAAAATTCACTGAATTTAAGAAGCTTCTTAATTTATTTCAGGTAGGAAAATTAACGTATAAAATAGCCTTAGTTTTATAAGAAACTGGTGACAAATTATTATTATATATTATGAACCGTGTGTATTGTTCCTTAATTTAAGTATTTTAGGAAACATTCACCTGGCTTCACTGTGAAGCCACGTTTTCTCCATCTCTGTATACCAAGCGAAAGTGTATTTATGTGTTTATTACACGTTTTGGTCTTTATTTAAATATCAAAATACACTGATACATTAGTTTTTTTTTTTATATTTTATTTAGAACTCAGGTACAAAAATTATATGGGTACATAATCAATATGTAACAAGATACAAGCAGTAAAACGATAATCTGCAGTGACTACACAAATACCAAAGAAGCACTTATATAATAACATCAGAATTGGCTGCTGCACTCCAATCAAACACTACTTTTATGTACCGTGCTTCACGTGAAAAAATGGTCTTATAATAAAAACGATAGTCCTACTTAGTAATGCTTACACTCCTCCCCCTCCTTGAAGAACATACCACTTTCACCTGAGTATACTCATTGACATCTCTTATACATTTATTAGAGCATTAAGGATATCATTGACAACATGTATAAACACAATCCAGCCATCTAAAAGGCTGACTATAATACAAGAAAAGTCTGAACATGATGGCACACATCCACCAAAAAAAAAAACCAATCCACACCCTAACCCTCATATACCCCATGATAACAATCAATATCGTGGACTGTGGTGGATTTAATACACTACCGCTGACTCTTCACCCCCCCCCCCCCCACATACCTAGTAACTGTGTCTGCCGTCACCACTCATAACCTCCATCAGTCATTGAATTTAAAAATACATTAAGGTACAATAACAAAGGAATATGAGAAACCCCTTATCGTCTCCGCCACAGAAAAATAAAAATGTTACATTTTCTAAATACATACTGCTGATTCATCTTTGTGCTTACAAAATATCCCCCATCCCCTATGCTTTTTATCTCTTTACTCCAAAGCTAAAAACCAGATTATACATTTCATCAATCAAATTATATTACAATAAGCATAATAATATCAATATTTATCATCCGACTAATAGGTGTACATTATCATCACCCTGAGTTCCATGAAATTTACATAAGAATTAAAACATATATTGACAATCCTCACAATCCTTCCCGTCTTCTAAATACAGTGTACATATATCCAATGACATTTCGTTATGATCCAATCATATTTACTTTACACTTCCCCTTTTCCCCAGTGCAAGATAAATGCCACTTGCACTAGAGTCACAACACCTTACATTTGTTCACTTAAAACGTATAAAATAAGAACTAACATAAATAACTTATAACAATATATAGATAGTAATTATTTGACAAAGTGAAGAATACCAACTAAAATGGTAACAGTACACTAGAAATTGTAACTCACTCACTAATACATATTCCCATTTTTTATGTATTATGTTCAACAAGATATATATATTTATTAACAATGTTCCAGAGCAATATCAGACTTACTCTGTCATGCACTAAGTTACACAATATAACTTATGGCTCCTAATAAAACATGTACCGGGCAGTACTACCTCAATCATTAACAAAACCAACCTGGCAAAAGACACTTCAGAAAGCCACCCCCTGCCATCCCCTGACCCCGTGCTATCTGTATTAAAAAAAACACAAACTCACGTTCCCTTCCATGCTCAAGTTCGTACCTGACGTCGAAAGTCATAAAACCCCTGTCTCTTAACCAAATGTCACCAGTTCACCCCCCCGTACGCTCCCCCCCATTCCTAACGACTTTACACCCATATGCTCCACTACCACACACTTTTATTCCACCTTCCATCCTCCACTAATCTCCAAAAAAGAACAAGAATGCCAGTGTAGGGAGAACCAGCCCAATCCAGCTCTAAACTACACCCATCCCTAACATTACACCTACCGACAGATTACGATAACCCAAGGGAAAACTATTTACCCACAACCTCCCATATAGTAGCCTATTTCTGCATACTGTACGATACACACTCGCCGCTAGCGCCCGCACCCTATATTCACCCCCCACCTCCCGCATGCACCAAGACACATACAAAAAATCTGCCACTACATACATCACTGCCCTCCGAATGTCCTTGGAAACCCCTCCCACATCAAAATGCAAAG